>NC_080166.1:42102205-42228744 GCF_950295315.1 Erinaceus europaeus | reverse complement strand
AAATAAAATAAAATAAAATAATAAAAAAGAAATAAAAAAAAAGAAATGAGGAGAGAAAGAGAGACACCTGCAGACCTGCTTCACTGACTCAGATGCCAAGGGAGCCAGGGGCTAGAACCGGGATCATTCCACTGGTTTTGTATTTTTGTTTTTGTTTTTTTATTTTTTAATTATTTATTTATAAATAAATAAAAACATTGACAAAACCATAGGATAAGAGGGGTACAACTTCACACAATTCCCACCACCAGACCTCCATATCCCATCCCCTCCCCTGATAGCTTTCTTATGCTTTTTTTTAAGAAAGGAGACATTAACAAAACCATATAATAAGAGAGGTACAATTCCGCACAATTCCCATAACCCAATATCCATATCCCATCCCCTCCCCTGATAGCCTTCCCTTTCTCTCTCTGGGAGTATGGATCCAGGGTCATTGTGGGTTGCAGAGGGTAGAAGGTCTGGCTTCTGTAATTGCTTCCCTGCTGAACATGGGCATTGACTGGTCAATCCATACTCCCAGTCTGCCTCTCTCTTTCCCTAGTAGGGTGGGTAGCTGGGGAAGTGGAGCTCCAGGACACATTGATGGGGTCGTGCGTCCAGGGAAGTCTGGTCAGCATCTTGCTGGCATCCAGAACCTGGTGGCTGAAAAGAGAATTAACATACAAAGCAAAACAAATTGTTGAACAATCATGGACCTAAAGACTGGAATAATGCAGATGAGGTGTTGTGGGGTATTCCCTGCATGCTCTTGTGTACTTCTGCTTTCAGGTATGTATTTTTCCCCTAGTTTATGGGCACAGGTGAACCTATGCTCTATCTATGCTCTATGCTCTATCTCAGGGGACCTGGACTATATCTAGGTTTAGGGACTTTATTGGGGAGTGGAACACCTGGAATGGAATTAGAGAATACTATGAAAGGAAAGGTCTCACCCAAGTGATTAAGCTGAAGCGGACTCTCTTTGTGTGTGTCTCTGCTCTACTTCCCCTTTCCCTCTTGCTACCCCTAGAATCTACAGTGGATAGTAGATTTGCATAATTATCTATTCCTGCTATCGCTTTTTTCCTGTCTCTTTTTTTTTTTCATTTAGATTTGGTTGCTATTTTTTCTTGAACTGGAGACATTGTGGGACTAACTGGTATTGGTTAAACTGCTTCAGTCATTGCTTTAGTTACTATAATTTCTGAGGGTGGTGATTGCATTTGTCATAAAGGTATTTAGTATAGTGTGGCTTGTACATAAAACAAAGCAACTGAGGAACAACAGAACATAAAAATAAAAAACACATTAAAAATAGGTAGATCAAGAGCAAATAAAACTGCTAATACAATGAATGAAGACAAGAGCCTAGAAGAAACTACAAATCAGCCAGAAGTAACCATAGATAAGAAAAGCATGCAAGCAATAATAAATTTATTAATCACAGAAATGAAAACAACATTGGAGGAAAGGAATAGCAGTATTAGGGAAACAACAGATGAGACCCTCAAGGAAAATACTAACTACCTTGAGGCAATTAGAGAACTGAAAGTTGAAATAGCTGTAATGAAGAAAGCAGCCAAGGGAAGGGAAATCAGACTAGCAGAAGCAAAAAACAGAATTAGCCATACAGAGGATGAGCTAGAGAAAACTAAGAAAGAGGTGAAAGAGCTCAAAAAGATATTGAGAGACACTGAAAACAACAGCAGAGACATATGGGATGATCTCAAAAGAAGAAACATTCGTATAATTGGCCTGCCAGAGGAAGAAAGAGAGGAAGGGGAAGCAAGCACTCTAGAGGAAATTATAGAAGAAAACTTCCCAGACCTGAACAACAGAAAGGACATTAAGATCCAAGAGGCTCAGAGAGTCCCAAACAGAATCAACCCAAACCTGAAGACACCAAGACACATCATAGTCACAATGAAAAGCAGTAAGGATAAAGAAAGGATCCTAAAGGCTGCAGGAGAATAACAAAAAAATCACATACAGGGGAAAACCTATAAGACCATCAGCAGACTTCTCTACCCAAACTCTAAAGGTCAGAAGATGATGGCAAGGTATCTATTGAGCCCTGAATGAAAAAGGGTTTCAACCAAGGATAACATATCCCGCTAGACTTTCATTCAAACTAGATGGAGTCATCAAAACCTTCTCAGACAAACAACAGTTAAAGGAAGCAACTATCACCAACCCGGCCCTGAAAGAAGTTCTAAAAGACCCCTTATAAACAAGAACATCATTATAATACTTGCAACATATCAAATAAAAACTTGTTGAACAATGGCACTACAACACATTAAATCCATAATATCAGTAAATGTCAATGACTTAAAGTCACCTATCAAAAAGCTTTCTTATTCTTTAACCCTCTAGCAGAATCTACCCAAGATCATTGTGGGATGCAGAAGGTTGAAGGTCTGGCTTCTGTAATTGCTTCCCACTGAACATGGGCATTGACAGGTGGGTCCATATTCCCAGCCTGTCTCTCTCTTTCCCTAGTGGGGAAGGGCTCTGGGTAAGCTGAGCTCCAAGGCATATTGGTGGGGTTCCATCTGTCCAAGGAAGTCTGGTCACATCCTGCTAGCATCTGGAACCTGGTGGCTGAAAAGAGAGTTAATATACAAAGCCAAACAAATTGTTGAATAATCATGGACCTAAAGGCTGGAATAGTGCAGATGAAGTGTTGGGGGGGGGGGGTCCTCTTTTGTCAATAGCTAGTAGGCATATTTTAGTCATATTTCAAAGGGCCTGTATCTATACTAATGTTTGTTGTTGTTGTTGTTTGTTTTTTGCCTGAGCCTGAAATCTGATATGCAGGTGGATCCAAGTTACTGTCTGGGGAGATGATGCCCTGGTGGGGAAAAGGATCAGAAATCTGGATCAGGGAAGAGAGTAGCTCCCTGATATGGGAAAGGGGTATAAATATTGTTGACTATAAACCCCATCAATTTGATGTGATCTGGGGCCCATAATTAGCTTAGAAGCCTGTGTGAACTCTGCATCCCTCTAGATCTGAGCTCACATTCTGTGGCCATGAGTAGGACCATTCCATGCTGCCCCAATATCAATGCATCTTCCTCAAGTGTAGCATAGAGTATGTTGTCCATCCCCCCTTTGGAGAATGGAACATTCTCTACCACTGTTGATCCAAGTTGAGGGCAAGGTCCTATGGGGGCCCACGAAGGAGTCTATTTTGTTGTTCCTGATAGAAATGACCAGTATCAATGGAAAGAGGGATTTATTCGAGTTCTAGGCCCATCAAGTCTGTTTGGGAATCTCAGGAATGGAATGGCCTGATAGTGACTAAAGAGTCACATTAAAGTATGCCAGTCTCTTTATTTTTATTCTCTACTCCCTTCAGTTCTAAGCAATTTTTATTTCTGTTGTGCCCTCTTCTCATACTTACCCCTAGCCACACTAGTGCCCCTTCAACATAGCTTATCTTGGCTTCCAAGCTTAGACAAGATCTTTTTCTCCACATATTCCCAGCAAGGAAATAGACCTGGCTCCACCTTAACCCATTTTAGTGGCATCTTTCTAATAGTCTCAGGATCCTATTGCCCAAACTTTCCTGACTAACATCATCACAATATAAGCTCCAAGCTGTTGTTTTGAGTGTAGAGTTGGGACCTCATATGGTCTGCAACATAAAGTCAATATTTTATTCAGAGGAAATAATTTTAAACATTAATTATTTTAAAACATAGAGCAAGAAAGTCAGGTTCATAGGCTGAGATGATAGGAAAAGGTTACCAATCAAAAACAATATGAATTCAAAATAACTAATATGCTCAGGCATTTAAAAGCAATTTTTTAAAAATTAAAGAGAATGCACCTAAAGCCAAATATACAAGTGGCAAAAGGGTTCAAAAATGGGCTTAGTAAGTAGAAAACCAAAGGGAGTTGAGGTATGAACTATATGGAAAGACAAGGGAAAGGATCATTTCTTGTGTTTTTAAATAAAAGAATAAGAAAGTTATAGGAGCTTTTTGAAGCAAAATAAACAAAAATAATATTATATGTATTTATCAGACCTCACAAACATGAGAATAGCATTAGAATAATGTCAATGGATTCAAATATGATTTCTTGGGGGGGTATTTATGTGGTAAGATTTTGAAGTTAATTGGCTAAAAATTTTCAGGTGAGAATCAAGGTCCAAAAAGTTAAAGTGATGTGGTTGGCAAACATTTGAAACCAGGAAACCATAAAAGGGCTAGTAATGCTACTACAAATATGACATACTGTGGAGATGGGGAAAGAAATCAAAAAGGTGGCACATTCTGAATTACTGAACAGCATCCTAAATTCCCCTCTTTCTAAATTAAGAGCCTTTGTGCTGTGGCAATAAAATGAATGTGGTGGAGATGTAGTGAACTGTTAATATTTTACTTTGTAGAGTGTGTTTTGTCACATGGTTTGTGTTACCATAGCCAGTTCTGATTCTTCTCTGAGAAAATATCACTGTGAATAAAGACAATTTTAAAAAGAGTAAAAGAGACAGAAAAAATGGCTGTCTAACAAGATATCATTTAACCAGAAGTATGAGATCCTTCATGTACCTGCATGATAGACTTCCTAGCTTTTTCCAGCATAAAGACCTCAAATATAATCTGCTATAGGTTCCTTATTATTAAACAATTTTGTCTGCTTTGTATCTTAGTGTTTTTCAACCACAAAGTTGCGGAAGCAACCATGATGCCAACCTGACTCCCCTGGGCAGACAACCTCACCAAAGTGTCCTGGAACCCCACCTCCCCAGAGTCCTTCCCTACTAGGGAAAGATAGACACTAGCTAGGAGTATGGATAGACCTGCCAACACCCATGTCCAGCAGGGAAGCAATTACAGAAACCAGACCTTCCATCTGCTGCACCCCATAATGATCCTGGGTCCATACTCCCAGAGGGATAAAGAATAGCAAAGCTTCCAATTGAAGGGATGGGATAAGGAACTTTGATGAAGGGAATTGTGTGGAATTGTACCCCTTTTATCCTACAATCTTGTCAATCATTATTAAGTCAGTGAAAAAAATCAATAGAGTATGATTGTTCTCCCCAAAATAAAATTAAGTCAACAGATTATATGGCAAGAGTGTAAAGTGTTTCCAAAATGTATTGACCCTCAAACTATAATTATAGAAAATTAGTGCCCAAAATAGTTTCAAACAGTTTCACCAATGTGATCATTTTAATTTATTAAATCCCCTGTAAAGTATAAAACCTAAACTGAAAAAACTTAGATTTTGGTTTGATGGACTCCAAAAAAAGTAGTGACTAAGCTGTATATGTCATGAGTAAATCTTATAGAAAAGAAAATACAAGAAAAAAAAAAAAGAAAAAGTAAGGAAAGAAAGAAAGAAAGAGAAGAGAAGAAGAGACATTTAAGAAAAGAGAAAAATCAGAGGCTAGTACCACTGGAGAGTTTAAATATTTGAAAGCCTATCTTTTGAAATAAGCATTAGAATTATTCCACATGCCTCTGAGCTGCCAAACAAAGGTATGGGCAGGAGTTCTCAACAAACATACCCCTTTGAAATTGAATAGGCTCCTTAAGATGTGCTGGGGAGGAGAGCCATACATTAATACGAACAAGGATTGGTCTCAATAATGACCAGAAAATTCTTCTAAATCAAAAGAATCAAAGCCAATTTACACAGGGCCGGCCCAAATTGGGCTAGTGGAATACCTTGGGGAAGCTATCAATAATTTACAATTTGCAGTTCATGTTGGAAAATGACTTTCACTTACCAAGAAGTGCAAAAATGGCATTATTGAAACTAATTCTACTCCACAGGGAAAGGAAAGTATACTCACTCCACCACCATCTGGACAGCCAATGTGCAAATAGATTCAGGAATGAGCTGATCTGTCATAGGTGGGTTTTCTTTCTCACATCAGCAAAAGAAAGACACCTTTGAGCAAATGCTCTGTTTTGAAACTTGAAATTTACTTCTTTTTTTTTTAATTTCTCTAAAACAGAGCAGGGAAATGGCAATGGGGATACAAC
The DNA here is from genome assembly GCF_950295315.1 of Erinaceus europaeus. NCBI lineage: Eukaryota > Metazoa > Chordata > Mammalia > Eulipotyphla > Erinaceidae > Erinaceus > Erinaceus europaeus. Next base: position 42,222,751 of record NC_080166.1, on the reverse strand, counting down.
TAGTCCCAAATGGCAAAAAGAATGGCAGGTGGCCAATATAAATATTATAGCATAAAGCTGAACCAGAGGAGAAATGAGAAGGAAAGATCAGAACCTCCAAAAAAAAAAAAGTGTTCTATCAAAATAAAATGTCATGCCAAGGAAAGCCACAGATGCAACACCACAAGTCCAAAGAGAGCTTTAATCAAGAAAACCTGGCTTCAGGCAGGCACATGTGTACAGCTTCCTACCTGATTTTCTGCATGCTATTTTTCTGAACTTTAGGAGACAGGAGGTCCTTTCATGGCAGATGAAAAAGCAATATACACTTTCAACGGCAGCCCTGGTAGGATTCATGTTTCTACAGCTTTCTTCCCCTTCCTCTCATAAATTTCATTCTATATATTCTCTGGGGACCATGTCACTTGATCTTCACATTTCAAATGGTGTCTTTAGGCTGACCAAGTCCAGCTCTGCTGAATGCATCCACCAAAAGAACTAAAGGCCCATCCTTCTTTCTCTTATCCATTAAATATCTCCCCCTTGGACCTCCTACAAATGCTTTAAACTGAAAATGTCCTGAACTCCTACACTTGTCCTCCTATTATATCCATTCATCCTTTTTTATTGGGGGGGGAATTATTGTTTACACTAAATATAGTTGCTGATATATGTATAAAATTTCTGTTTTTTGCAAAACACTCTCACCAAACCTCCCCTCCAACCTAGGTCTCCACCATCATATACAGAACCTGAAAGTCCGTCCAAACCCGCCACCCACAAACTCCTTTACTTTGGTGCAATACTATATGTATTCATCTTAAGGAATGGTAGATACTCAGCACAGAAACCTGAGAATCGTATTCCCAATTTTCTCTCTTCTGTACAATACCTTCTATTCAATCTGTCTCTACCACCTCTTACCTCCCCATTGCTGTTCAAGTCCTATAGATCATATCTACCAAGCACTTTTCTCTATCCTGTCTAACACACTTAGTTTAGCTCCCATCAACTCTCAGCTGGATTACATTACTACTATTTAATCTGTTTTCCACATAGCATTCAAAAGTGATCTATAAGTGTAAATTTTGTAATATATCTTTTTACTTTGAATGTTTCAAATACTCCTTTTTGCCATCAGGATGAAGTTCTAAATCACTAATATGAACTAGAACTCTGGCCTCTACTGCCTTCTGTAGATAATCACCTGGAATCAACCTTTCTCTCTCTCTCTCTCTCTCCCTCCCTCCCTCCCTCCCTCCCTCCTCCCCTCCCTCCCTTGCCCTCTCCCACAACACATACACACACACACAAAACCTAACATCAACACAAGTTATTAAGTGTATCCTATTTTATGTATATATATATATATATATATGCATACATATTAAATGTATCATATCTCTGAACCTTTGTTTCTTATCTGGAAAATCCTACTTCTTTGCTGTCACTTCCAACCATTATATCTTACTCACTCTCCCAATGAGTAGAGTCACTGGGAAACCAAGAAGAGCCTTTTAGATGAGATGGGGTGTGTTCAGGGTGGTATGGCCATAGACAGAAAAGCCTTTTAGTATCTCCACAACATGCCCCCTGCCTTCTGCAGGCTGTCATGCACACCTATAGTTCCCTGCAGGTCTAAAGGGATGCTCTGATTAGGTGCTCTGCCCACATGTCAGGAAATTAATACCCAAGAGAAACCCTCAACTGATGAGTGAGAAGAACTTCTGGATAACTTGCTTACCTAGCATACTCATTCCTTGGTAGAAGAGTCTGGAAATATATTCTGCACAGTCTCTTAAAAAGTTCCCTGTGGAATTGAATCCTACTTGCCCCTACCCCCGCACATAAACCTTCTTACTATTAATTCCTCAAGATTTGGCTTCTCTTCTTTCTCATTTTCCCCAATCATTCACTGTACTTCTGCTGAAAGAATCTCCTTTCACTATATCCTTGTGTCAACTTGAACTTTTGGGAAAAGTCAAACCCAGACCGAAAAAAAATGTACTTAATTCTTTTGAGGTCAAGTCATAGGTCCTTATACTGCTTTGCAACATTATTATTAGCTTTTCTGTGTGAACTTTTAGACAGAAAGTGTCTTGAGACCCCTTTATTTATTTTTGAAATAGCTATATCTTAGTATGTAGATAATATTTATCACTTCATAGAGTAATAAATAGAAATCACCTGTCCTCCTAATTTTCCATTCATTGTTATCCAAGTCTCCAAAGTGATACATGAGGAAAAAGAAGTGCTTTCAGAGTTAGAATTCTAAAAAAAAAAAAAAAATGCTATGGTTTCATTATGTCATGTCAATATCTCTGACCAGGTAATCTCATTTCTTCAGCTACTTCTGTTCAGTATGAGCTTGGTGGACTTTCTGAATGAACCCTAAATCACATTAAAGCAATAATTGTCCCCATAATTCTTCAATTTGCTTGGCCAGTGTTTCTCCAGCTTGGCTGTGCTTCAGTATTTCTTGGATCCAAACCAACTGACCAAATTTAAGGAGTATGGCACAGTAATTGTGCCATAAGTTTGTTTTGTTTTGTTTTGTTAAATTGAGTGTGGCATAATCAATAAACAACAAAGTGCTCATATAAAGTTTTATGAGTATTGACAAGTACATTCATCCATATAACTACTGCCCAAGCAAGATATAAAGCATTTCAATCGTTAGAGTAAGTTCAAATATTCTTTTTAAAATCACCCAACTACAACCAATTTCTGACTTAAATCGCTTTATATTAGTTTTAACTTTTCTTGGACTTTGTGTACAACTTGTCTGTGTACAACTTGGACTTTGTGTACAACTTGATGCACTTAGTATAAAATCTGTGAGATTCACTAATGGTGCTACATATATAAGTATTTTGTTCCTATTTTTACAATTGAGTAGTTGTCAAATGTATATAAATGCTATAATCTATTCATTACTGTTGATGAACAATAGTTTATTTCTATCAGTAGTGTGAACTATTACTAATAAAGTCACCATGACCATTCTTTTTTTTTTATTTCAAGCATCAGGTTTTTTTTTTTAATTTTTTATTTATAAAAAGGAAACATTGACAAAACCATAGGATAAGAGGGGTACAGCTTCACATAATTCCCACCACCAGAACTCTGTATCCTATCCCCTCCCCTGATAGCTTTCCTATTCTTTAGCCCTCTGGGAATATGGACCCAAACTCACTATGTAGAAGGTTGAAGGTTTGGCTTATGTAATTGATTTCCCACTGAACATGGGCGTTGACAGGTTGATCCATACTCCCAGCCTGTCTCTCTGTCTCTCTCTTAGATGTTTATATGTGTGAGGGGTTGGTTCTGGGATTTCAATTCTGGTTCACTGGTCTGTGTACCTATTTTTGTTCCAGTACCAGGCTGTTTTGATGATGATGGCCTTATAATATAGTTTGAAATCTGAGAGTGTGATGCCTCCATTTCTGTTTCTTTTCCTCAAGACTGTTTTGGTAATTCTAGGTGTTTTCTGGTTCCAGATAAATGACTGTAGGTTTTGTTCTATTTTCCTAAAGAAGCTTGGTGGAACATTGATGGGTAGCACTTTAAATTTGTATATGGTGCTGGGAGAATATTCATTTTTATTAAATTTATTCTTCCACTCCATGAGCATGGGATGTCCATTTCTTGGTACCATTTTCTATTTCTTTGAATAATTACTCACAGTTTTCAGTATACAAGTCTTTCAGTTCTTTAGTCAGCTTTATTCCTAGGTATTTTATTGATTTCTAGATTGGAATGGCATATGTTTCTAGGAATTCTTTCATTTCTTCCACGTTCTCTAGCTTGGTGGCATATAGTTCTTCATTGAAGTCTCACATGATTTTCTGGATTTCTGTGGTATCAGTTGTGATATCTCCTCTATTGTTTATAATTCTATTTAATTGAGTCTTCTCCCTTTTTTTGTGACTGGCTAGGGGTTTTTCAATCTTGCTTAATTTTTCAAAGAACAACCTTTGATTTCATTGATCTTTTGTATGGTTCTCTTATTTTTGATATTGTTTATTTCTGCTCTAATTTTAGTGATTTTTGTCCTTCTGGTTGCTTTAGGGTTCCTTTCTGCCTCTTCCTCTCAGTCCTTATGATCTGTAGTAGTGGATTATTTGAGCTTTTCCTTGTTCTCTAATATGTGATTGTATGGCTATAAGTTTCCCTCTCAGTACTGCTTTAGCTGTTTACCAAATATTTTGATAGCTTGTGTCTTCATTTTCATTTGTTTCCAGAAACATTTGAATTTCCTACTTGAGTGCCTCTCTGTCCCAGTGGTACTTAAGCAGTATGTTGTTGATTTTACAAATCCTGTGAGTTTTAGTAATTTTCTGTTTGTTGTTAAATGTTAGCTTTACTCCACTGTGGTCTGAAAAGATACCTGGGATGATTTCAATGCTCTTGAATTTGTTGATGCTGTCTTTGTGGCCTAACATGTGGTCTATCCTTGAGTATGTGCTGTGTGGATTTGAAAAGAATGTGTATTCCAGTTTTGGGAGGTGAAGAACTCTGAAAATGTCCAGGAGATATTTTCTGTCCATCTCTTCATTTAATTCTCTTGTTTCTTTGTTATTTCTCTCCTTCTTTGATCTGTCTAAATGTGAGAGTGGGGTGTTAAAGTCTCCCACTATTATTGTACTACTATTGATGTATTTTTGTAGTTCTTTCAGTAGGTGTTTGATGTATTTAGATGTTCCCTCATTGGGTGAATAGATGTTAATAATTGTTGAATCTTCTTGGTTGATTGATCTTCTAATCATTATGTACTGGCCTTGCCTATATTTTATTTATTTAATTTAAAGTCTATTATGTCATAGATGAGAATAGCTGTTCCTGTCTTTTTTTTTTTTCTGGTCCATTTGCCTGTATGATCGTTTTCCATCCTTTCACTTTATGTTTGTGTTTGTCTTGTTGGGTCCGATGGGATTCTTGCAAGCAGTATATGGTTGGGTTGTATTTTCTGATCCATCCTCCCACTCTGTGCTTTTTAATGAGTTTAAGCCATTGACATTTATTGATATTATGGACTTAATATATTATAGTGCCATTATTCAACAATTTTTTATTTGCTCTGATATATTGCAAGTATTATAGTGATGTTCTTGTTTATAAGAGGTCTTTTAGAACCTCTTTCCGGGCAGGCTTGGTGATGGTTGTCTCCTTTAACTGTTGTCTGTCTGAGAAGGTTTTGATCCCTCCATCTAGTATGAATGAAAGTCTAGCAGGAAATATTACCCTTGGTTGAAACCCTTTTTCATTCAGGGCTCGATGGATATCTTGCCATTCTCTTCTGGCTTTTAGAGTTTGAGTGAAATCTGCTGATAGTCTTATGGGTTTTCCCCTGTATGTGATTTTTTGTTTTTCTCCTGCAGCCTTTAGAATCCTTTCTTTATCTTTACTTCTTTTCATTGCAACTATGATGTGTCTTGGTGTCTTCAGGTCTGGGTTGATTCTGTTTGCGACTTTCTGGGCCTCTTGAATATTAATGTCCTTTCTGTTGTTCAGGTCTGGAAAGTTTTCTTTTATTATTTCCTCTACAATTTTTACTTCCCTTTCCTCTCTTTCTTCCTCTGGCAGGCCAATTATACGAATGTTTCTTCTTTTGAGATCATCCCATATGTCACTGCTGTTGTTTTCAGTGTCTCTCAATCTCCTTTTGAGCTCTTTTACTTCTTTCTTAGTTTTCTCTGACTGGCTAATTCTGTTTTCTGCTTCTGTTAGCTTGTTTCCCTTCCGTCAGCTTCTTTCTTCAGTTCTGTTACAGTATTACCTTGTTCTGCTAATTGACCCTTTAGTTCAGCTATTTCAGCTTTCAGTTCTCTAATTACCTCAAGGTAGTTAGTATTTTCCTTGAGGGTCTTATCTGTTATTTCCCTAATTGTTATAGCCCTTTCGTCCATAGTTGTCTTTATTTCTTTGATTATTAGGTTTACTATTGCTTGCATACTCTTCTTATCTATGGTTACTTCTGACTGATTTGGAGCTTCTTCTGGGCTCCTGTTTTGATTCATTGTGGTAGCAGTTATATCTACTCTTAATTTAGGCATATTTTAATGTGTTTTTTTATTCTTCTGTTGTTCTTCAGCTGTTGTGTTTTGAGTACAAGTGACACTATACTAAATACCTTTATGACAAATTCAGTCATCAACCTCAGTAATTACAATAATAGTAACTAAAGCAAGGATTGATGCAGTTTAACCAATACCAGTTAGACAAACAACATCTCCATTCCAAGAAAAAGTAGCAACCAAATCCAAAAGAAAAAGAAAGAGAAAGGAAAAAAGTGAAAGCAAGAATAGACTATTATGCAAATCTACTGTCCACTTTAAATTCTAGGGCTAGCAAGAAGAGAAAGGGAAGACACACACACACACACAGTCCAAATCAGATTTATTCTGCAAAATAATTCACAAATGAGTATCAATGAATTCAGAAAGCAAAAGAAGGAGATAGTAAGAAATAAGAAAAGAACAAGAAAAAAAATCAGTGAAAGGAAAGAGGTTTCTTTTTTTTTTAATTAGCTAAGAGGAGGGAAAAAGGAGAGTGGAGGGAAGAGGTAGAGTGTGAAACAAGTCCCTCTCATAATGAATAGTACACCCAGTCACCCAGCAATGGAAAAAAACAACAACAGTTAATTTTGGTCAGCCTGAAGAAGGAGGGGGTAAAAGGGACATGTGTATATATATAATAGTAATAATAAAATAGACTAAAAAAATCTAACAGTCATTCTGCAGCTTGGACTGCTCCAGATTGGCTCAGGCAGCCTGAGCCAAGACAGGCAATTGTAAGAAGTATTCAAAAATAAAATAAAATAAAATAAAGTAACCTCCAGGTAGTCTTTTCCAGGTAGGGGTGAGGCTCTGATTGGTCAGATATTTTGTCACTCAAATAGAGCTCCAGCCACTTAGAGAAAGAGAGAGAGAGAGAGAAGGAAATAAAAAAGGAAAAGGATTGGAATGACACCCCTGGTAAGCCAGGAATCTTGAACAAAAAATAGCTTAGCAGGAAGCCTGCTAGGAACAGCTGTCCAGCCTCTGGGGCCTGGTTCTGTGGTGGGAGGAGGGGTGAGATTCAGAAATAATCAAAAGATTTCCTTTCTTTATCTTCCTGTCCTCTGTTTTCGAACCCAAGAGTGAGCTATAAGATGCCTCCTTGATGTCATACTTAGGATCCCTTATTCACCCTCCTCATGATGGCCCAGTATCCTACCCTATCCAGAGAATCCTTCGTCACAAGCCGCTGCTTGTTGGAGCTCACACCAGCAGTTCACCATGACCATTCTTTTGCTAGTCTTTTTATTGTTGTATTTTAACTAGGGTAAATAACTAGAAATGGAATTTAATGTGCATTTAACTTTATTAGAAACTACCATTTTTTCAAAATGGTTTTACAATCACCACCCCCACAAGTAATGTAGAAGAGTTCTACTTCTCAGACCCTCAGCAGGGTTTTCTTCTCTTTTGTTTTTGTCATCTCCAGGACTTCACCACTTTGGGATGACTTTTTCAAAAACCTCATAGTAACCAAAATAGCAATTTTTAAAATAAAGACACATCAGTATTACTGAATTTTTCTTTTGCCTCTTGCTCCAATATGACTCAGTTTAGAACTTATCATAAAAGGCATGAATAAGTTGTAGAATTTCACAGAGCAATAAAATGAATGAATGAACTACAGCTACACACAGCAATTTAGATGAATCTGAAAAATCTATGCTAAGTAAAACAAGTCAGACACCAAAGTATATATACTGGTTATTCAAAAGTAGGCAATACTCAAATTCAAAAACAGGCAAGATTAATCTAAGATATGAAAAGTCAGGGTAGTTTTTTTCCCCTTGGAAAAAATTTTTTCCTGGGACTCCTGAAATATTCTATTTATCTGTATGTTTCATAGATTTTACACTTTGGAAGAATTTGTTAATCTATTCATTTATGGTCTGTGTACTTCTCATATTACTATACTTTAACCAAAAATAGAGGAAAGTTGTCCTCAAAGCAATATATATGTTTAATTTAGAATTGAAATGAAACCCCTGAAGGAGAAGAAAGGAAAACAATTAGAGCTGTGGAAAGCAACTTTGAGGATACTATTTCTGATCTTTTATCCTTGATTAATCCCAAGGCCAAAATGAGTAAAGTGAATTCTTCATTAGCAAGCATGGCTAGCACTCAACTGACACCATGTGTTCTGCCCATTCGGAACACTGGGATGTCAGCCGTTAACCTTCCAGTGGGCATGATTCACCAAGTATTAGTTACAATTGCCACTTGCTCAGATATCTCTGGTGATAGGATAAGACAGCCCAAATTTCATTCAAATGCTAGGGGAACCTTTCCTCTAGAAACTGGACCCAGCCAAAGCAGACATGACAGAACTTCCAAGCAATGGACAAGACAGACATCCAGGAGACTGATGGTTACTGTCCTGTTCCGCCAATATCCCCACATGGCCATCAATATGACCAAGGCAGAGTGGCAGCCTTCACGTAGCCCACCACAGAAACCATGCATTTTGTGATGGGATGGAATCCATTGGAGGTAAGAGAAGGTTATTGTAAGATATAAGTTGAGACCCAACAAGGCAAATTGTGACCACATTCCTAGCTGAGTCTATGCTGGCTAACAGTATGAGCCCAAACTCACTGCCAAGCCTACAAAGAAAGAGTCAGCTGCTTTGGATTTTAATAGTTCCTGAGCAAGAAAAGGCAGCAGGCAAAAAGAACAGAAGGTTTGTCCCTTGGGTGACCAGGAAATGCTAATAATGCCATTACCAATACCTTCAAAGGGAAGTTATTACCCAGGCAGCCCATTCCTGAACCCAGGTCTAGGGTGAGGTCAACTTGTCAGTGAATTTTTTTCTTCTCCTGCTTATTAAATAGTTTCCAAAAACAGCTGGTAGGTATAACATGATGGACTTGGAAGATGTTATGCTAGGTGAAATCAGGACAAATACTATATTATTCTACTTATAGGAGGTATCTAACATAGTCACATTAATAGAGACAATGGAATAATAGTCGCCATAAGCTGGGTTTGGGGGAAAGGGAGAGGTGGGGAATTGATGTTTAATGGAGTTTCAGTGTGAAAGATAAAAAAAAAGTTCTGAAGAAGTGTGGATGGTTACAACAAAGTGAATGAGTTTAACGGCATTAAGCCAAATGTTTAAAAGTGATCAATTTCCCTTGGGACAATAAAAATCTTGTAAAAAATGGTTTTTCTCAGTAAAGTCATACTGGAATTGGAAAAAATAAATATATAAGTAAATAACAAAACAGTGATCAATTTTTATGTATATTTTACAATTGTTTTTCATCTTACTGGGGGTAAATGGTTTTACAGTATGGGTGTTGACACATAGGTTAAGTTTCTCATTTCCTTGTGGCAGATGTCTATAGAACCCACTAACCTCCAGTTTAGGTTCCTTTCCGTCATCACTCACCAAGGCTTCAAGGCTCTCTTTTTCTCCCATCTCCTTCTTCCCCAAAGGCTTTTGCTTTGGTGAAATACACCCAACTTAACCCAACTTTTGCTTTAATTACAACATTTTTTAAGCTAATGGAAAAATTGAGTTTTCAATTATGTCTTCTATGGTGTAAAGTCAAGTCCCCCATCACTTAGGCCCCTTAACTGTATCCTTACCTGTCTACCAGTAAGCTCAGGACTAGGATTTCCAGAATATTTGTTTAGGCTAATTTAGAACTGTCTTCCTCACACTTCTCCCAACATACTTCTTCATATGCCTACCAAGGAGGTAAATTGACCAACAGAATTATATAATAGGATTAAACTGAAATATTTTTAAACAGTATGAGGTGATCCTGAACACAATGACAGCAAATAAGGTTAAGTGGGCAATCCTCTGTGCTCTAGCCAGTGCAAATTTGGCAGAACCCCTTATTCCACTACTTCCTTCCCTCATCTTTTCCTCACCAGATCTTCTTCCCCAAAGCTAACTTCAGGCACCTACCCAAGAAAAAGAAAAATACTGTTTGAGGAAAGGGATAGAAAACTCATTCCTACAACTTTCCTATAAGACTGTAATTCATATTTAATAAATATGGAAACTAAGACTTTGAAAAAGAAATCAATTGTTTATTTTTTATATCTAAATACTCAGATAGCTTTGGAATTTTGTGTGTTTTATTTCCCTGCTTTCCATTTTCAACTCCCTCTGTTTGACCCAAAACATTATTAATCCTCAGGCATTAGAGTATTAAGAAATTAAAAAGTATAAAGTGTAGAAATCGGAGTAAAACTAGCATCATAGAGGCTCTTTATTTGAATCTTCTATGTATGAGTTGAATAACATACATGTGTTTACAACATTAAATTATGTGTCTGAGATGTTACCATGTGAGAAAGACTATGTGTGAAAATCAACCCTATTTAATAAGCATCCATTATGTAACAAAATAATTTAAAAAATACAATTACATCTAAAAATATAGATCTGAGGTCACCACTGTGTACACATTCTATCTGAAAGGTTTACATCAGAGAAAACATTTTTTGCTATTCAGATTGTATCTACTCCTCTGATTTTTATGGTTTGGTAAGTGTTTAGCAACAGATATATGCCAGGTACTATGATAGAATAGGTAACTCAAAAATGAATAAAATTCAGTCCTTATCAGCTACAGCTTATAGTTCAGTAAGGGAGACAGACAGGTCAACAAGTATACAAGCAGTATGACAAGTTATAACAGAAAGATGGACACAATAAAATGGAATCACAGAGGAAGGGGTATATCCATTGAGTAGGAACATATGAAGAAACTAAAAAGAGAAAATATTCCAACCAGAAGAGACAAGCATATGAAAGAATACAGAGGGCAGCTACGAGTGATTCACAGCTGGAAAACAGGTGTCGGCTACGTGAGGACAGAACTATCATAAGAGGGCAGAACAACTTAGCAGGGTATGTCAGTCTCTAAAGAGTTTGTATTTCAACCTGTAGGCAATAAGAAGTCATTGAAACTTTTTAACCCACTGGTGATGTGATACAACATCCATGTCACAAAGATAATTTATGTTGTTGTGTAAGAATTGGACTGGAAGGACATGAGAAAATGAAAAACAATGAATGTTCCTGTAGTTATTCAAGACAGAAAGAATCAGAGTCTGTTGATCTTACCATAAAGCAATGACAGTAGGGATAGCTCAAGTCTCTGAAAGGAGGCTGGGGGTATCCTACCCTGGAACTTGAAAAAGATTAGTACTGAAATGAGTGAAGCCTGCAATGTTCCTCAAATGTGACCATGAGCTATAAGCTCAGACCAATAGGGACTTAGAGGTTACACAGGCTCTGGTGCTAAATATGAATATGAATATGGGCCATGGAGCAGGTGGATGGAGGTAAATAGTTCATTTTAACCACAGATTTTTTTTTTACAAGAATGGGAGCTACTTCCTGCCCTAATTAAACTTTGTAGCCCTTTTCTCTACTTTGACACAATTCTCTCAGACAACATTCTTAACCAACCTCGGGCTAGCTACCAAACTCAAGCGAAACTACCATAGTTGTATGCCCCCCAGGAACATGCCTAAAATGGTTTTCTTAGCTTTCTTCTACCATAAAACCCCTAACCTACTCTATTCTAATTCTACTTTTTGGTTCTTGTTCATTAACCATCTTGTCTCAACTTAGGTCATACCACATTTCAGACACCAAGTTACAGATGCTACCATGACTCCATCCCAACTTATCTGGGCAGATGACCTCACCAATGTATCCTGGACACTCATGTCTCCAGTGTTCTGGTCCACTAGGGAAAGATAGAAACAGGTTGGGCGTATGGATTGACCTTTCAATGCCCATGCTTAGTGGAGAAACAGCTACAGAAGCCAGAACTCTCCATAAACAACTTTGATCTATAGTGGGGAAAAGTGATAGGATGAAGATAGTTGTAGAGAAGATGGTTGGCCCATGTCTACAACCTTAGGAGAACTGTGGTGAATTGCAGTGGGAAGAGTGAAGATTCAAAACTCTGGTGGTGGGAACGGTGTGGATTCAAAACCCTGTTGACTTGTAATTCTGTAATATAAAAATAAGTTAAAAAATAATCAGAGTCTGGACAATCAACTTAAGAGATTGCCTGAGAGAGTGGACAGATTCTGAGAAGAATGGAGGGTGAAAAAAAAAAAAGGAAAGTACTTTAAATTATCCAAATATGTTGGTCTCATGTCAGAACAGTAGTCAACTACCCAGCAAAGGGAGATATCTGCTTATTCCAGTGACATGAGAGTAAATGTGGAAGCACATGCATCACTGAAGGTCTAGTGAGTGCTGACTTACAAAGTCAAGCTGCCCCATGAAAACAACCTTTAATTCCCTGACTGGTATACTCTCACTTCGTCTCTCATTCTGTCCAATATGTAAAATAAGACCTCTTGCAAACAGGTCCTTATGCATATTCTGCTGTCCTTATCCAATCTTTAACACACAAGAGCAAGTTGAGTTCAACTCATTTGTGTGTGCTTGTGTAGAACCCTTTTTATTGGTTTCTGAGTGTTAATTCCAGGTAGCTTGTCATGATGAAATAGCATACCTTCATTTTCTAAAACCATAAATGAAAGCAGTTGGATCTCTGAAGTCTTCTTAAGTTCATATATGTCCTTAAATGATCCATAGGTCTGAGTACTGCCAGACTGTGCACCAGAGTCAGCTCGAGTGCATCCAGCCACTGCCCCACCAAGCCATACAGTCAGCCAAGCCTGTAAGTGATACCCTCTGGGCTCAAAAGTCTTTTGGTACTAAATCCATGCTGGTCACACTTATTTCCTAACCCCAAGGAATACTTAGTTTCCTTAATTTCCACTACAGTCTTTACTTTTAATAAAGATGTATTATTATGTATTAATATTATATGTACTATAATATTACTATTATATTAGCTCAAAAAAAAAGGTCACAGAATCATTGCTTCTGACAGCAAAAAGTAGCAAACCATCTGAATTTCCAGCAATAGGACACAAACTAAAAGCCCATATTTATCAGGGAATAGCAATTAGCTCCTTTAAAAAAAGGCTGTTCCAGGAGTTGGGCTGTAGCACAGCGGGTTAAGAGCAGGTGGCGCAAAGCGCAAGGGCCAGTGTTAGTATCCCGGTTTGAGCCCTAGCAACCCACCTGCAGGGGAATCTCTTCACAAGCAGGTTTGCAGGTGTCTTTCTCTCCTCCTCTCTGTCTTCCCCTCCTCTCTCCATTTCTCTCTGTCCTATCCAACAACAACAACAATAATAACTACAACAATAAAACAAGTGCAACAAAAGGGAATAAATAAATAAATTAAAAATTAAAAAAGACTGTTCCATTAGTAGATCTATGAGTATGAAAAGATGTTCACTGGGGAGGGTAGTGCACACAGTCAAATGCACATGCTGAAAAGATGTTCACTTTAACAAGAATATAAGTTCCGTGAGGACAAGAGTTGTGTTTTTGTTCATCAATATAACCTAGAACAGGGTAAGTAACAGAGATTCATTAAGTATCTATTGTTTGAACTGATAAAAAAAATGGGAAAAGTAAATCACAGAAGAGTATGGTTCTATTTCTATACAAAGAAACACACACACACATACAGAGAATAGGATCTGGAAGGACATATAAGATGTTACCAGTAGTTTCTCTGAGTGAGAGGGCTTTCATATAATCTTGATTTGTCTCTCTCCTCTCCCATCCCTCTTTCTTCTTTTTTCTCATACCCTGCCAAGGACCAATAAAAAACTGGAACTGCTGGAGTGTATGGAAGGATAATTCCATTACAAGCTCAGTTTTTCTTAAGTTCACCAAAAAATCACAATCTTTTGCATGCCAGAATAACATTATATTACGTAATCTGGAGCACACAGTAATATGGAACTGTCCCTCTAGTTTATACCTAAACTGGCCCCTTGGCTTTAACCTCATTGCTACTGGTTTCCATTCAGTACCCTCAAAGACCCGCATCACTCCTAATGAGTTCCATTCAAGAAACTCAAGACTGAGCACTACGAAAATGTCTAATTTCTCCAAACAAAAAAGAGGTGTTTTATTACTCTCATCATATACACAGACTGCCTGTGTTTGCAGGGCCAACCTCCTTCCCCTTCTTATTCCATCAAGCTGAAAGTGCTAAACACTTTTCACCCAATTTCTCCATGGGTAATTAAGAAGGCACCCAAAGGTATCACCCCCTGGGGCCTAACTCTAGTTAAACTGTGCTCTCCTGGAGGAAAGCAAGACCACCAAAAACACTGAAACTTTGTCAAATCAGCTCCCATAAAGCTGCCCTGTTACCAGAGCTGATGTATAATCCTCTCCTGGCTGAGCTAATTGGCTTAGCTCACTGATGATTTTAATAGCCCCAGAAGTCATTCTCTGATTGCAAGAAGAAAAGTTGCCAAATGATCTTAAACCACAGCACAGATAGGCCCAATACCACCAGAAGAATATTGGGGGGAAAATTATATTAAGTGAGTGCTCCTGTAAGTACAATGATACTTTTCCATCTAGATTCCTGCTAACACCTGTTGCTCATTCATTCTGTCCCTGGGCCACTTCCTCCTTGACAGCAACATGGCCAAGACAAACCATGGCCACCTGACAGAGCCCAGAGATGTGACCACATGAACAGCAGCCCAGGCAGCTCAGACACTGCATGCTTTGGCAAAGCCTGTCAAGTCCAGAGACCACTACTGCCAGATGTCAAGGAGCCGCTGACAGGAAGAGAGCAGTACTAGTAAGGCCATATTTTGTTTTGTTTTTCAATGCTTAGCTCTGTCTTATGGTGGTACTGGAGATTGAACCTGAGACCACCACTGCCTCAGACATGGAAATCTTCTGTATTATTGCTACCAGGCTCAAGTTCATATTTTAAATTTCTTTATCTATTTTTTATTTTATTTTACCATAGTAGTGCTCAGCTCTGGCTCATGATGGTGTGGAGTATTGAACCTGAGATCTTGAAACCTTGAGAATGAGTCACATAATAATTATACTGTCTCACCCATCCCATATTTTAACTTAAAATTGCTAAGGCAAGGAATTTTCTACCTGAGTGTATCATAGCATGGATTCTGTCACACAAATAAACATCAAGCAAATAGAAGGAGAAAGTGACAGCTTTTCTCCAACCTATTCCTTTTCTCCATGTCTGAGTACCCTTTACCATATCTCCAAAGCTTATTAAAAATAAATCTTTTGTTCAGTAACCTGCATCCCTTCCAATAGTCTGCTTCTTCTCTTTTTACATTTCAAAAAGTTACATAGAGTTATATATCATTCATGCCATTCAAATCAATTTTTTTTTTGTTCTAAGCGTATAAAACTAACAGACTGGTACAAGGGAGTGCTGGAACCCAGAATAATTTGCCAGCTCCTGGTAGGTTTGGAACTGAGTTTTAATAAGCTATTAGGACAAAAGACTAAGTCTGGTATTGGGCAAGCTTAGATGTCAAATATGAGATTACTACATAAATTAAGGTTTCCAGAAGTGCTATTTTAGAGGATTTTCTTTTTTTTAAATTGTCAACGGCATTATCACTGGGGCTCAGTGTTGGCATTACAAATCCAGCTCTCCTAGTGGCAATTTTTACTTTTTTTTTCCCCTTTCTCTCTATTTCACTTGACAGAATTAGAAAAATTGATATATGTGTCCTGGAGCTCCGCTTCTCCAGAGACACACTCTACTAGGGAAAGAGAGAGGCAGACTGGGAGTATGGATCGACCAGTCAATGCCCATCTTCAGCGGGGAAGCAATTACAGAAGCCAGATCTTCTGCAACCCACAATGACCCTGGGTCCATACTCCCAGAAGGATAGAGAATGAGAAAGCTATCAGGGGAAGGGATGGGATATGGAGATCGGGTGGTGGGAATTGTGTGGAACTGTACCCCCTCTTATCCTATAGTTTTGTTAATGTCTCCTTTCTTAAATAAAAAATATATAAATAAAAAATTTTTTAAAGAATTAGAAAAATTGAGAGAGGAGGGGGAGACAGAAACAGAAAAAAAAAGATAGCCACCTGCAGACCTGCTTCACTGCTCATGAAACTTCCCCCCTGCAAGTGGAGGGCAAGGTATCTTGAGTATGGTAATCAGTGCACTTAACCAGGTGCATTACCACATGGCCCCATGAGGAAATTTTCTAAAATAGATAATTTTTTAAATGTGAAATCTGATCCTTGAATATCACAGTTTCAGAAGAATTAATTTCTAATTATCAATGTTATAACACAAAGACACTGAATGAAAATGTTACTCTAGAACTTGCTGTACACCAGAGGTTGGTAAAAATATTGTCTAATCCCCATTCAAAAATGGGAAGACATGAACAGAATATTCACA
The DNA here is from genome assembly GCF_950295315.1 of Erinaceus europaeus. Lineage (NCBI taxonomy): Eukaryota > Metazoa > Chordata > Mammalia > Eulipotyphla > Erinaceidae > Erinaceus > Erinaceus europaeus. The sequence continues at coordinate 42,206,439 of NC_080166.1, read as the reverse complement.
ACAAAAGAGATCCAAAAGACTGAGAAACACATGAAAAAATGCTCCAAGTCATTGTCAGGGAAATGCAAATAAGACAACAATGAGATACCACTTCACTCCTGTGAGAATGTCATGCATCAGAAAAGGTAGCAGCAACAAATGCTGGAGAGGTTGTGGGGTCAAAGGAATCCTCCTGCACTGCTGATGGGAATGTAAATTGGTCCAACCCCTGTGGAGAATAGTCTGGAGAACTCTCAGAAGGCTAGAAATGGACCTACCCTATGACCCTACAATTCCCCTCCTGGGGATATATCCTAAGGAACCCAGAACACCCATCCAAAAAGGTTCCTGTATATCTATGTTCACAGCAGCATAATTTGAAATAGCCAAAACCTGGAAGCAATCCAGGTATCCAACAACAGATGAGTGGCTGAGCAGGCTGTGGCCTATATACACAATGGAATACTACTCAGCTATTAAAAATGGTGATTTGGTGATTTCACCATTTTCTGGCCATCTTGGATGGAGCTTGAAGAAATCATGTTAAGAGAAATAAGTCAGAAACAGAAGGATAAATATGGGATGATCTCACTCTCAAGCAGAAGTTGAAAAATAAGATCAGAAGAGAAAACACTAAGCAGAACTTAGACTAAAGTTCGTGTATTACACCAAAGTTAAAGACTCTGGGGTGGGTGAGGGGGAGAGTTCAGGTCCTGAAACAGGATGGCAGAGAACCTAGTGAGGGTTGTATTGCTGTGTGGAAAACTGAAAGATGTTATACATGTACAAACTATTGTATTCACTGTTGAATGTAAAACATTAATCCCCCAATAAAGAAATAAAAAAATAAAAATATATTGTCTGATTCAAACTAGATCCTGGGTAAAACAAGAAAAACAAAATTCTTTAATAATTTCCTAACCACATATCTATACTTCTAGAAACATCTTATTTTTTGAGATTTTTCTCTATATGTCTTTGGTATTTTGTAGTTTGAATATGATATGCAAAATAGGTATTTCTCATTTGATGTTTTCTGAACTTAACAGAAGTTACAGAATCCACTTTGCTTTTTGATTTAGAAAGTTCTCACTGATGTAGCTTCAAGATCAGTGATACTTTCTTTGACTGTGTTCAATCTGTTAATGAGACCATCAGAAACATTCTTTAGTTCTATTATAGTGTTCTCCTATCTCTGGAACACTAATTCCTCCTAGAATTTCCTTTTTTTTTTTTCTGCTTACTTTATCTATATGTTCTTCCATTCTGCCTGATTTTTTTTTTCCACTAGGCTTTTTAAGTTAAAAGTCACAGCTATTATTGTAAGGTCTATATCTGTATCATAATATAAATCTGGTCCTGATGTTTACTTTTTCTCTTCAGATATTTCTGGCATTTGGCAAGTCATGTGACAGAATATGAAGTAAGAAGGAAGCATTCTATAATCACATAATTAAATCTTTGTCTTTTAGTGGGTCTCTCTCAATTGAAACTGTTGTCTCAATTTCAAGGGTAGCCTCAAAGAAAAATCTCTCTCTCTCTCTGTCTCTCTCTCTCTCTTTCTCTCTCTCTCCCTCTCTCTCTTTCTCTCAATAATTACATGATGACTCCACTGTTTTGAGATGCTTTTCTTTCTCCTTCCTTCCTTCCTTCTTTCCTTCCTTCCTTTTTCTCTTTCATGATATGGACATAGAGAAATAGAACGAGAGAGAGAGAGAGAGACCTGCAACACTGCTCCACTACTCTTGAAGCTTTCCTCCTATATATGAAAACCCAGAACTTGAACTTAGGCCCTTATGCATGGTAATGTGTATCCTCTACTGGGTGCACCACCACCAGGCCCCTTCCCTTCATAAGTGCTTCTTTCAATTTATTTCTGCCCTCCACCTCACCCCCAAATGATAAAGGAAGACTAGAGGCAATTCAATTGGAAGGACTATACTTTTCCTAGTGAGATAAGGCTCTTGCAGAATACTGTCCCCTGGAAAATAAGTCTTTACTAGGAAACGTATTCCTGTCAAGTCACCATAATTATTATGCTCCCTCCAATGCCACAGGAGACCACCATAAATAGTGGATAGTGGATCACCATAAATACTTGGGTTCTAGAGTTTAAACCCACAAAAATGTGAGGATCCCACAACTACCAGATAGTTTTACTCTTACTTGTAATATAGGGAATTGAAACACATAAACATGAAAATTGTCACTAAGACTTTGTAAGGACTGTGATGATTATAGGGGGTAGTGTATGTCACAGAACTTGGTGGTGCAAGCAGTATGGGACTGTAACCCTCTAATCTTAAATTCTTGTAAATGATTGTCCAGTCACTAGTAAATGAATAAAATTACTATTCCGTTCCTTTACAATGTTTGGGAGCGGGGAATATTGACACTAGATAAATAATTATAAATTAATTACTTATGCTAAGGGTTATAAGTATTATTGGGGAATGTGGTTTGACAAGAATATTGTTGTCTCAAGGGTTCAAATTCACATAGGTGCTACATATCTCACTCACCACTGAATAACTATTTCCCTCCACTGTAGGACACAGTGCTCTTATCCCTCAGTTAAACCTCCACCCTTTCCCATTAGTGTCCTCATATCTGACAATGTAGACCAAGGATTTGTTATGTTCTGCTCTGTCTCTTCCCTTACTCCGCTTCTTAAACACTGCATATGAGTGAGATCATCCAGTAGTTGCCTTCCTCCTTCTGGCTTCTTTCATTTAGCATGATTTTGTTAATAGTAATGTGGGAGTACATATCAGAGAATGAAGAAGCAGGAGAGGTCATTGCAAACGCTAACAGAAGAGTTGGTCCAGGAAGAGTCTTCCTGCTGCACCTATTTCCAGGAGATCTAGCAGCCTATAACAATGCTACAACTTGAAGTTAGTCAGACTGGAACCAATAGCTAGCCTCAAAAGACTGGACATAATAACAATAATATGAAAGGTCCTTGCTATCTTGAATAAGATTCTCAATGACTGGAATTCCTTGAATTTAAGTTGGACAACCAGGTGAGAATTTCACGATTTATTTCTGCTTCCTAAAGTATTGACTTTTTCATGGACCTCCTTCTCTACCCATTCAGATTTCTTTGACAACCTATAAATCTTGTATTTGTGTTGTTATGAGAATTATCCCAAAGAGAAGGATTAAGACTTCACATTGTACAAAACTAAACAGAGAAAATGGAAAAAAAAAAAAAAAACCTGAAATCATGATAGCCTACACTTACATATGCCTTCTTGTAAAATGCCTACATGCAAGTTTCACGTGTCCTGTGTGTAATATTTTCTTATCTGGAAAATAGAAGCAATGCCCTTTATGAACTTTAGTGCAGACTATAATTAAGCAAGTTGAAAGATAATGGCTATATAATTTTTCCTATTGATTTATTTTATTTTATTTAGAGAATCCTAAAGCCTATGGTCTGTGCATTAAAAAGTTTGAGACATTCAATCAATTTTCTCCTCTCATATTAATTAAATTGTGATTTAAATGACTACAAGTTAACAGGAGTGTACATAAACACCATTCCCACCACCAAAAGACTGGGTCCCATCTGATCCCCAACTCCCCCACCCTATCCCCTGCCCAGTGAAGCTAAACATACAGCCCCTCCCTCAACCCAGAGATTTTTACTTTGGTTCACTATTCCAAACTCAGTCAAATCCTGCTTTGAGTTTCCCTTTCTGTTCCTATTGAATTATTATATCACTAATGATAACATGATGATAATAATCTAAATATAGATTGATATCAACATTTAGAACAACATCTAAACTTGTCAAATCATTATTGTGATTGTATAATTTTAATAACAGAAATTAATCATTATTATGATTATTATTGTTAAATGACAATGACTTGTAGCAGTTTCATATGTTTGTTACAAATAAAAAAGAAGAACTAATCCATTATGGTGAAAATTATAACACTAATAATAGAAGAGTGGTGGTTGCTAGTTACTTCCCTTCAATAGTATTAAAACATCCAAATGATAAAAAAAAAAATAGGTGAAATAAGACCAAGTGAAGGTATATGGAAAAATAAGTGTTCAGTATTCACCAAGAGTATCAAATCAGGATACTAAGACAGTGGTTTACAACGCTGGCTAGCCATTAGAAGACCTGAATGACCTTTTTAAATCTAACATTGCCCACACCCCCAAGCACCCAAAGAATTTGATTTATTCATTCTGGGCTGTGGTCAATTTTTTCAAAGCTCCCTGAGTGATTCTAAAGTGCAGCCCAAATTGAGAATCACTTCTCCAGATGTTTGATTTCTATACCTGAGAATAAAGCTGTATTTGCTCCTTGGGGCAAAATTGAATTCTTAAACCCACATGCCCAGTCTCTGTCAATCAGCACTGTGTATAGCAGAGGAATGATTTGTTAGTTTTAGTTGTCAGGGAATTTTCTTCATGGAAAAGAAGTACATTAAAATACCAAATTACAGTATTTACATATTTTGTATTTTTTTCCTACTGCGTTCCCATAGCAACTAAATCCATTTGCTCCCTACTTTCTTCTGAGTTATTTTCCATCGTGAGCCATGCTTTATTAGAGAGGCAAACAGTTTGCCGTCTAAAATGACTGTTTTTCTGTTGACTGTTTCTTCCCCAGAAACCTCCACTGTAGTTGCATCTCCCTTACTCCTGCATGAACCAAATTCCATAAAGTTTGCTTTGCTTGTTCAGGGGTGATAGCGGTCCTGACCTCTTTCTTCAATCTGGAGTGGTCTCTATAGATTTTTTTTTTCCAAGGAGATAGCCAAGAAGAGACAAATGAAGAGGAAGACTTCCGTTAGGGAAACTGAGTGGGAAAGGATGCCAGGGAGGGAATCATTTAAATAGCAAACAGTAACCAATTAGCTTAAGTTGACAATGGACAAAAGAAACTAGCTCCCTGGTGCCTCACAAGGCTTGGGCAGGCAGGGTCCCTGCTAGGAGGACAGACATCCTGCCTTTGGTGAAGGTTGCCCACTAGCAAGCAGGAAGAAAGTGAGCCCTGCTTCAGCCATGAAAGACTGTGTAAATCCCCTGAGAGGAGGCCTCAGGGAGGTTTGAGACACTGAGATTTCTTTGTGATTTCACCCAGACAACTTGGCAGCCTTCAGGGCCTGTTTGTTTGCTTGAAATGATGACATTTCACTTGCTAATAGAGCTCTGGTTTGCAAGGGGCCAGAGATGCCAAGGAAGACAGCAGGAGGGAGGCACCAGGCCTTGTGCTTCAGGGCAGCTCCCTTTGCTGCAGCCTGACGCCAGGATGGACCTGGGCCCCCAGCGCCAAAGAGACTGGGGCACCAGAGACAGGCGATGCTCCAAAACTGTCTGTTCTCCCTTACTGACTCAGATGCCTCTTTCTGTGCCAACAGCCCTAATGGAGAGGACTTGCTTTCTTCATCCTCTGGGGCTCCAAATAAAAGCCAGAGTCCTGGTACAACAGCCCCCAGGGCAAGGTGGCTGGTAACCCAAGCAGCATCTCAGAATGCATCATCAGAAATCACACACAGATTTTCCACCAGCTTTGCAGGCCCCTTGTGCAACTTATATGCAAACATTAGTGACACTGCTGGATCTAAGGGCCACCAGCAAAATTCTCTACCAACATCACTGATTCTAGAATAATCCCCTGTGTCAGTTACACTCCTGACAAGAAACAGATGGCATTCCCAACTGGGTAATTTGAGGAAAGTTTAATTAAGGAACTATTTGTAAAGATATGAGAAGGGGTAGGAAAAGACACAAGATGATGTGTTGCCTCAGAGCTAATAATAATAGTAGGGCACTTCAGAGTACTTTGAGCCCAAACAAAAGAATCCAGACACAAAGCTGTCAGGGCCTGAGACCTTCAGTTGAGGGAGAGAACCAGGACACACACAGAGAGAATCAAGGAAATGAATGCCTGGACTTCATTCTCCTCCCACCCACCCAACCACTCCCACCCCCACCCCCATACTCATACCCCCATCCTTCTTTCTATCTACTGCCAGGGCTTCCACTGCCAAACCCAAGCAGGATCTGAATGCACAGAAGCTCATTGATGCAGTCCACACAGGTCAGCCTCCTGGGGGATAAAACCAGCTGAAAAGTAGGGAGAAGACCTCTAGAAGAATAGAGAGAGCACCAAGCAACTCTCTTACACAACAGAACCACATAGATACCCCATAGCCAGTTATACAGGTATTCTACCATTTCTGGAGCCCTCCCAAATGCCAGCAAATGCCAGCAGAACAGTAGCCATCAGTTGGAAACAAGAAGAGCATGCAATAAGTTCAACCATAAAAAAGGCAAATAGAAACAAAACAAACAAACAAAAAAAAAAACCACAAAGATGGAGAGGTGACACTGTTAACAGACACAAGTATTCAGTAGGTCCCAGCCCTCTTCACATTTTAAGCTCATCCTACTAAAAGGGAAATCATGAACTGCCTAACATACCCACTGTGCCTGGAGTATTTGCATTGCTCTCTCTTTCAAAAGGAAAATATAAAGGGAAGCCTCACTATTCTGAAGTTCAATAACAATAAGAATATCCAACATTAATAATAGATGAGCTGGGACCAAGAGGTGGTGCATCCTGTAGACTGCGCACATTATCTATCATGTTTGCGGATGCAGGTTTTAGTCCCCAGTCCCCACCTACAGGGAAGAAGAAAGCTTCACAAACTGTTAAGAAGTGTTGTAGGTGTTTTTCTTTCTCTTTCCCTCTCTGTTTCTCCCTTTCCTCTCAAATTCTTTCTGTCTCTACCAAAAAGAAAATATGGCCACCAGGAGCACAGGATTCTCAGGCAGGGACCAAGTCCCAGTGATAACCCTCGTGGCAATAAGGGAGCAGGTGGTGGGGCACCTGGCAGAGCATATACATTTCCATGACCTGATGGCAATAGAGGGGAAGAGGTAGAGGAGGAAACAAAGGAGAAGAAGGAAGAGAAGGGATAGAAAAAGGAGACATAATAGATAGAAAAAGCAGGACATAATAATAGATGAGCTTCAGGATTCTAACAATATGTATGCTTATTAAAAGCCCAATGTCAAAAGAAACCCTGCAGGATTAATTATCTTCATGCTGACAGAGCAAGAGAAAACCAGATATTCAACAGTGGGTATTGTTCTACTTTTGAGTGTTATAATAATGGAGACAGTAATGTTTATAATATCCACCCCAAATGAGTTAGGAGACTTAAATCATGCTATATTTCAGCTTCAGTTTGTATCATGAAGAATCTAAAGAATTTAACCACTATGTATGGCACATTGTATGTGCACTTACTAACAGTGACAGAAGTGTCGCAAGTTTTCTGCTTGAGGGCACATGTAAACTTGATGGTTCACTTTCTAATACAAGCTATTCATGAAAATTCCATTTTTATGTCTTATATTTCAAAATCTATAAGGTCCTTTGAAAAAAGAAGATAAAATTAACCAAACTGTTCAGTGAAGAGAACATGAATGACAGAATTTAGATTACCTTAGGCTTTTCATACTTTTTACTATTTTTATTCAATATATTAAATGCTTCCTAATTGTCTGGAAACACAGTCTATACATGGAGAATCTAAGAATCAATCCTACTTGTAGTGCATAGCTATGATGACCATATTTTCCCAAGCAAATTTTAAAATTTATCACCTTGACACATGCTAACCTGGAAAACATATGGTGCCCATGGTTATGAAATATACAGAGTCAAATTAGGGGTAACTCCATCCAGAGTAGTAGTCAAAAATAGACTCTCAAAAGCCTCTCCTTAACCCATGAACCTGTTTTCCAAGAAACTTGATTCCTGTGATCACAGTAGTTCAGAGTAAGTTCAGACAAATGGAGGCATTTGTCACTTCCCTTACATTTTCATCCTCTAGTTTCCCCATGTCCAACAATCACCACTCTCCAAATCCAAAACAACATAGCAAACATACTGAACACAAAGAAAAACATTCTTCTCTGCTCCCAAGGCCTGGAAATTGCCTGCATTTCATTTAATATATACAAACTACAGTTATTTCAGAGAGGAAACCCACTTGGCCCACACAGTTGTGATCACAATTGTTCATGAAGGCTCTTCTCTGATATAATTCATGTTCAGTTATTTACAGCTATTATCTCCTTCTAAATGTCTAGTAAGTACCAAGAGTTACATAAAGAACATTATATTGTCTTGTGTGCTATAGTTTTCAAAGAGAAGCAACAAGACTGGAACCATTTCAGAGGAGAGGACCGGTCATTATCTACCCACTGGTTCATAGTTGGATACAAGGTGAAGAATTTTTGTAACTTTTCCTGTACGTAGCAGGAAGCTATCACATGTTATTAAGCAGGGATATGAATTAATCGAAGATAATCTTGATGACAATGTGCAGAGAGGAATGGGGGCTGGGGATTGGATAAAGTTATAAGACTGCTGGTGGAATGTCAAGTGAAAGATGAGGGCCCAAGTTTAGCAATGCCAGTAGAGAAGATGAAAAAAAGAATCTCCCATAAAAATAAATAAATGAGAAAGTTATTTAACATAGTCAAATGCTGTAGAGAAGTTAAATAAAGTAACTTTTCAAAATTTAGTTATCTGACTGTTGTTGGTATTAAGCAAGCTAAGATTTCCTTTTCCCAGAAAACTTTCACTTTAAGGAGTCCAAAATGTTTTGGAAAAGATAAAGTATCCAGGACACAGTTTAGTGACTATAAACTATTTATTAAATGGTCAAAATATTATTTCATCTTTTCTTTTCCTCCCTATTTCTGCATACTTCTTTTTAAAATTTATTTATTTATTTGTTTGTTTATTTTGAATAGAGACAGAAATTGAGATGGAAGAGGAAGGTGGAGATGGAAGGTAGGAGGAAAGGAAGAGAAGAGAAGAGGAGGGGAGGGACGGGAGGGGAGGAGAGAGAGAAGGGGAGAGGAGGGGGAAAGGGAGACTTGCAGCACTGCTTGTGAAACTTTCCACTTTCACTGAACATGAAACTTCCTCCCTACAGGTGGAAAATGGGGCCTTGGACCTGGACCTCTATACACTATAATGCATGTTCTCTACCAGGTGCACCACCACCTGACCCTCTGCACATTTCATATCTGCCCAGTTCCCCAGTTCTCTCTCTCTCTCTCTCTCTCTCTCTCTCTCTCTCACACACACACACACACACACACACACACACACACCAGTTTATAAATTCCCTTAATTTAAAAAAAATATATGTTTGGACCTCTTATCATATTTAGTGGTGGATCTTACTATGACTTATTTTTAAAAGTCCATTCAAGAGAGAGAAAGAGAAAATGCAAGGTGAGCGATTCCTGTCTCCTTTTCCTGGTCATTTTAAGATGCCATTCCACTTTCCAGGTGCCAGAGGATGAGTATTTACTTATTTTAAAGAAAAGTCTAACCTCACTGAACAGATGTGCAACTATAAATCAAATCTTTTCCCCAAAACACTACAATCAAGACTTTGGTCAGCTGAACTCTCAGAAGACAGAGTTCCTCAAAGGTGATCCCAAGTTACTCCAGGAGAGATAATAGAATATTTTCTTAAATTAGTTGTAAGTTCCAAATTAAAAAGTGCTCAAGGTGTAAAAGTATTAAACCATGACAGCTATACAGAGCACAGGGGAATACAACAACAAAAAGGTCTTTCTTATATTATAAACAACTACCAAATGTCTAAAAAAAACCCCTTTTATGGTGCTCCATTTTCTATCATGAGCTTCATTTCACTAAAATACCCCCCAAACCACTTTGTGTAAATGTTTTACATGTCAACAAAGCCACAAACAGTAACCAGAGTAGACAAAGAAAAATTTAGCTCCAGCTTATAGGTTTATATATAGAGTGGCCAGACATTCTTTTCTTTATTCTGCCCTTTGCACTTGCATTCTCTAAATTGTGTCTAATTGTTGTACCACGTGTTTATAGTGCCTATGAATACAATGTATATTACCAATGTGAAACCTACATTGTATTCTCATGGACCTGTTTTGTTCGTTTTGGGTGATTTTTTTTTTTGTAGTCTTCCCACCCTTCCATTACTAGCATTAATGATGGGTTTTACTTTTATTCCTCGGATACACATGCTAAATTCTATCCAGAGCACTTACTCTGGGGCTTTTCTGGCATCTTTCCATGTGTGTCTACATTACTGTGAAAGTAGCAACTCATCCCTTTTCATTTCTCCTCTTTCACATTTCCTACAGTTTTCTGTTTCTGTTTTTTAGTCAACCCTCCCTGAAACTACTTATGTTTTCAAATCTTCCCTGTATTTTTTAAGTTATGCAAGTATTCTTAGCCTTTGGGCTTTCAGGATATAGGCAAAAGTCTCTCAGTCTTTCCTCTGCCATCTAATTATTTCTGGGTCATGTTTTGCATGGTCAAACTCATAAGTAAAATTTTCTGTCCTGAACTTTGGTGGTGAGTGAGGTATATAATTAGAATCCTCTAATCTTATAACCTTGTAAACTACTATTAAATCTCTAATAAAAAGTAAAAAAATAATAATAACAAAATTTACTGTTCACACTACAAAAGGTTTTTCCAGGATAAATGGTTTCTGTGACCTCTCCTTGCAGCAAAAATTCAATTATCAAGGTGAGTAACCCACCCTCCTTTGGCGTCCAGATTGACATATGCAGGGTCCTAGTATCCCCTTTTTGTAATTAGCAATGTAGACCATATTCTCCAATTTGAAAATATCCCCAAGACCAGTAAACATGAGACTACACTAATGACAAGTTTCTTACATCACTTCTTGCATTTTGCAAGGGTTACCTTTCCCATAAATACATCATCCTTCCTAAAACACCTTTCTAAACTCTGTACACAGCACTTACATATGCCACAGAGATACATACTAAAAGACATATTTAGTAGAGACTGTCTCAATATCTCTGGCTGATTACATTTTGCTCCCATCTCATTTTAATCCCAAATACAATTTCTAAATGTCATTTTGAAAGCAGATCTGTGGATCATCCTGCCTAATTCTCTGCTTATAAGTAACACTATGAATATATTTATATACATATCTCTAACTCAAAAAGACTACAGTAGAAGAACTAGTTATGAGATGCCAATTTGAATCTATGCATTAAGTCACCTTTCCACCTATCTATCCACTGAAATAACTAAAAAGAATTTAAATGAGACAAATAGCATCTACATCATCTCTGAAAGAAAATTGTGACAAACATTTGACAAAAATAATTGTGATATTTTTATATAGTGAAATATAAAACAACAAACTCAACTCAAGGAAAGGTAAAATACATGAATTATAAAGCTGACACCATCAAAGATACCAAAAATATCCCTGAGTAATTGTCAAATTATAATGGACATCTGACCTAGGAGGTTTTATAAACTTCTAGGGGGCAAAAAATTCTGATGCTATTTAACTCATTAAAGAAACTAGAAAAATAAGTTTTACTTCAAAAACTATCAAAACTCTGGCAACACAGATGTCCATAGATCAGCACCACCTTGGTATATTCATGCAAATATTTTAAAGTTTAAAATAGATCAGTAAAACATTTCTAATAGTGATGATTTAGGTTAAAAAAAACTCCAGATTCTTTTCTGTTCCTTCCACTGGGAGATGGAGTCTCATTTCCTTTTACCTGAAGTTGAGTCTATTCTACCAACTTCTTTCCCCAATAGAACCCAGTGAAGTCTAGGTCACAAAGAATCACGCAGCTTCCATGTCTGGGAGTATTTGCACATGGAAGTCATATAATGTGTAAGAAATGTGTAACTACATAAAAGTCATTCACTTTTCATGAGTTCAGTGAGGTGTATAATCCTAAGGACAAGTCTCTATGAGAAACAAGAGAGGCCAATAGGCAACCAGGCAGTAGATTTTCATGTGCAGAATTTTTCTTGCTAGTAAACTGTCCTGCTGCACCCACTCCAGTTAGAACCATGAAGATCAGAGATGAACAATATCACCCAGCCCTTCCCCTGTTTCTGATCCACAAAACCATGTGCAAAGTGAAAAATTTGAAGTATACTGGTGTGAGCCATGTCTCTGATATCTGATTACTGTAAAAAATGGCGACTAATCCCTAGACATGTCTCTGATATCTGATTACTATAAAAAATGGCGACTAATCCCTAGCACTGCAAAAACGGTATCATCTGCTTTCCATCTACACCATGCCTCGGCCTCGCATGAGCTTAATGTGCAGCTTGGCGATACGAGAATCCGGCATGAAGCCCAGCCAGTCTATCTTGGCGTTACTCTCGATAGCACTCTGTCATTTCACAAACATCTCATAAAAACTGCAGCAAAGGTGGGCGCGAGGAATAACATCATTGCAAGACTGGCCAGCTCCTCATGGGGTGCGAGCGCTTCCACACTACGATCATCATCTCTGGCATTATGCTATTCCACTGCAGAATACTGTGCCCCAGTATGGTTCCGTAGCCCCCATGTCCACTTGGTCGATTCCAAATTATATTCCTCCATGAGGATAATTTCTGGAACCATCCGTTTCACCCCGGTTCCATGGCTGCCAGTTCTTAGCAACATCGCCCCGCCAGATATTCGTCGGGATGCAGCACCATCTAAGTTCATTTCCCACATCTACGCTCGACCGGACCTGCCAATATACGCGGATATCTTTGCCCACCCTGTCCAACGCTTGACGTCTCATCACCCAATCTGGTCCCCTACGCCTACACTGAACTTCTCTGTTCCAGACTCTTGGAAACAGAGTTGGCAGTCAGCTGAGGTAAAGAACAAACACCTCATCACAGACCCCTGCAAGCATCAACCCGGCTTTGACCTAGCACGTTATGATTGGGCCCTCCTCAATTGCTATCGAACAGGCCATGGCCGGTGCGCTGCTATGTTCCATCGCTGGGGAGCCAGAGACACCCGAATTGCCCCTGCGGCTACAGACAGACTATGACCCACATAGTCAACGACTGCCACCTCTCCAGATTCAAAGGAGGTTTCGAAACTTTACATCAGGCTCAACCTGACGCTGTTGACTGGCTATGGAAGAAGGGCAAACGCTAGAAGAAGAAGCCAGTATATAAACAGACAATAACTAAATAAGACTTTTCACAGAAAAGCAAGTCCTTTTCAATAATAGCAAGTTAATCCTATCAATAACTCAGAGAAGAAAAGTATGCATCTAAAAAGTGTTAAGTACATATTTGGAAAATCAGATATATTCTTAATTTTTACAAAGAACTCAGGAAAATACATCAATAATGTGAAAAAGTTTTAAATCCAGTTGCTATCAATAATATTATATCTGAAGATATAATAATAAAATTATCTCCAGTATGATGAGAAATAAAGCATGGACACACCTAGCATATATTTTCTTTACAGCAGTTCTTAGAAATTAAAATAATCATAAAAACAATATAAAATTACCAACAACAAGGCATAAGAAGATAGCACAACAGTTCACAAAAATTATACTCAGACATGATAAGGAATATTTGAAAAATAAAAGATACTATATTTCAGTCCATAAAATCTGCTCAATTCACCAGACACTACAGACACTACCATTGACTCCATCCCAACTTCTCTGGGCAGATGATATCACCAATGTGTCCTGGCCCCTCGCATCTTCAGTGCTCTGGTCCACTAGAGAAAGATAGAAATAGGCCAGGGATATGGAACAACCTGTCAACGCCATGCTCAGTGGAGAAGCAGCTACAGAAGCCAGAACTTCTACCTTCTGCTCCCCATAAACAACCTTGATCCATACTCTATCAGGGGGGAAAGTGATAGGATGAAGATAAGAGGACTCTTCATTCCAGTTCCATAAGCAAGCACCCAGAGAGAGAGAAGGAAAAGGAGAGGAACATAGAGAGGTAGCTTTGATGTCATGAGAGGTTTAGAGGGAAAGAGAGGATTGAATCAGAAAAAGAAGGGGCAACTTTGTATAAATGTGTACAGATAGTTGTAGAGAAGTTGGTTGGCCCATGTCTAAAACTTTAGGGGAACTGTGGTGGATTGCAGTGGGAAGAGTGAAGATTCATAACTGGTGGTGGGAATGGTGGGGATTCAAGCCCCTGTCAACACGTAATTCTGTAATAGAAAAATATAAAAAATTAAAAAATAAAAATAAAATAAAATCCACTCAATTGATAGTGTGCTTCTTGGCCAGAGCTCAACCTCCCTACATTGAAGGATGCTTGAGTCTTGTGGTCTCTCTTTCAAACTGAAAAGGTATTAAAAAATAAATGAAAGATATATTTGGTATTTCTAGGTAAAACCACTTAATAATGTAAAACAAACAAACTTCTAGCAAAGTAATCTACTAACACAATTGCATTTAAAATCCAATGGGACATTTTTTAATTCATAAAAATATCATAAACCTAGAAAAAAGAACATACAAGTAAACTATTTTAAGTAATATAGCATAGGTTAAGAAATACAAAGCAACATGGTACAGACATTTGTTTTTTAAATTTATTTATTAATAGTTTGTTACAAGATTTTAAGATTATAATTTGTAGTTGCACATCATACTCACCACTAAAGTTCTGTATCCCCATTCTCTCAGGTGTAAGATGGTATCTCAGTGTAGTTTTAATTTTCATTTCACTAATGATAAGTGAAATGGAGCATTTCTTCATGTGTCTATGTGCCATGTGTATCTCTTCTTTAGAAAAATGTCTGTTTCATTTTTGGCCCATATCTTTATTGGTTTATTTGTTTTTTATTTTGTAGATCTGTACCAATTCTGTGCAGATGTTTGATTATCAGTCACTTATCTCATGTGTGATGTCCAAATATCTTTTCTCATTTACTGGGTTGCCTGGTTATACTTGTATATTTTGCTTTTGGTGTGCAGAAGATTTTTAGTTTCATATAACCCCATTTATTTACTCATGTTTTCATCTCTCATGCCCAGAAGACTGAGTCTCCAATTACATCTTTGATGTGAAGGCCATGCAAGGTTTCACCAATATTTTGTTTTATAAACTTTATAGTTTCTGGTCTAATATCTAGATCTTTAATCATGGTGTATCTTTGACCATGGTGTATGGTGTTAGGTAGTGATCTAGTTTCACTTTTCCCAGCACTCTGTTGAAGAGACCTTCACCCCATTGAGTAGTTTTGGTCACTTTGTCATATATTAAGTAGTTGTATATGTGTAGGCTCATTTCTGGACCTTCAATTCTGCTCCAATTTTCCAGGTGTCCATTATTATTACAGTATCATGCTATTTTGATTACTATTTCTTTGAACAACTTATATAAAAATGTGTGTGGGACCTCAAAAGGTCATGAATTGCCAAAGCACTTCTGAGGAAAAATATGATGGTATCACACTTTCCAACTTCACAGATATTTGAAATATTTCTTTTGCTATACCTTTAGTGGTATTAAAATATGATTCCAATATACTGCTGAAAAAGCAAACTGAAGATATTATGTTTAGTTTGAGTATATGAGGTAAAAACTTAGTCCAGGAAGAACAGAAGCAACAGGTGGCACAGCTATATAAAAATAATGTCAAAGGACATAACACATGGTGATGGTGTGTATGATACAGCAAATCCTAACAAAGGGATTTTTCAAAGTTAATGCAATTGCCAAACAGTGTGATTATAGCAATAACTATCTATTTTATTCTTAAACCCTAAGACAGCAGGAACCTCCCACTTCCTCTATAGAGCTTGTATTACTCCCAGTCCTGGAACCTCTGGGATGGGGCTCACTTTCCTGCATGCTTCTCTCAAAGCAAGGACTGCAAAAGCTGAATAAGGGCAAGAGACTGGCATACTTTAACAATGACTCTTTAGTTGCTATCAGGCCGTTCCATCAGCTGCGGCCCTAATCGGGGAGTCCTGAGATTCCCAAACAGACTTGATGAGCCTAGACCTAGAATATATCCCTCTCTCCATTGTTACCAGTCATTTCTATCAGGAACAACACAATAGACCCCTTTGTGGGCCCCCATAGGAACTTGCCCTCAACTTGGATCAATAATGGTAGAGAATGTTCCATCCTCTGAAGGGAGGATGGACAACATACTCTACACTACACCTGAGGAAGATGGGTCAATATTGGGGCAGCCTGGAATGTTCCTACTCATGACCACAGAATGTGAGCTCAGATCTAGAGTGATGCTAAGGTCACATAGGCTCCTAAGCTGAATATAGGCCCCAAACCAAATCAAATTAATGGGGGTTACAGTCAACAATATTTATACCCCTTTCCCATATTAGGAAGCTACTCTCTTCCCTGGTCCAGCTTTCTGTCCTTTATCCAGCCATGACATCATCTCCCTAGACGATCCACCTGCATATCAGATTTAAGATTCAGGGGCAAAAAGAAAAAGGAAGAAAAAAAAAAAAACTAGTATAGCCACAGGCCCTTTGGAATATAACTAAAAACTAAAATATGCCTTTTGCTATCTACAAAATGGAAGATCCCCAACTGTTCATCTGCACTATTCCAGCCCTTAGGTTCATGATTGGTCAACAATTTGTTTGGCTTTGTATGTTAACTCTCTTTTCAGCCACCAGGTTCCAGATGTTATCATGATGCCGACCAGACTTCCCTGGACAGACTACCCCACCAATGTGTCCTGGAGCTTCACTTCCCCAGAGCCCTTCCCCACTAGGGAAAGAGAGAGACAGGCTGGGAGTATGGATTGACCTGTCAACACCCATGTTCAGCGGGGAAGCAATTACAGAAGCCAGACCTTCAACCTTCTGCATCCCACAATAACCTTGGGTCCATACTCCCAGTGGTTTAAATAATAGGAAAACTATCAAGGGAGGGGTTAGGGTACAGAGTTCTGGTGGTGGGAATTGTGCAAAGCTGCACCCCTCTTATCCTATGGTTTTGTCAATGTTTCCTTTTTATAAATAAAAATAAAAAGATATAAAAAGAAAAAAATGGCCATCAGTAGCAGTGGATCCATAGCACAAACACTGAGCTCCAGCAATAACCCTGGTGGCAGAATCAAGAGCTCAAAAATAACCCCACATATATACAACCACCTAATATATGACAAGGGTCTAAAACCATTCACTATGAGTAAAGAATATCTCTTCAATAAATGGTACTGGGAAAATTTACAGCCATGTGTAAAAAATTGAAAGTAGACCACCACCTAACATCATATACCAAAATTAAAATAACTCAATAACATGAATACTAGATCATAAACTATAAAATTTATAGAAGAAAACATCATTGAAATTTTGAAGGATCTTCACATTATATATGTATTTGGATACTCAACCCTATGGGCATGGGAAATGAAAACAAGAGTAAGTAAATGGAACTAAATCACACTAAAAAACTTCTACACACTGAAATTAAACTACACAAAAATAACCAGGCTGCCCTATAAATGGAAGAAGGTATGGGCACATATCTAATGAGAGACTGGCATCAGATATCTATATAGAATTGATTCAGCTTTACAAAAATAATAGTAATAATAATAATAACCCCCAAAAATTGGGCCAAAAAACAGTTTTCTAAAGAAGAGATACACATAGCTCACAGACATATGGATAACTGTTCCACTTCACTTACAATTAGAGAAATGCAAATTGAAACTACTGAAATTCCACCTTACAGATGTAAGAATGGCCTGCATCAACAAAATAGGAAATGGCACGTGTTAGAGAAGTTGTAGCGAAAAAAGGACTCTGCTACACTGCTATTTATAATGCAAACGTGTAGTCCCTTTGGAAGACTATGTGGAGAGTCCTTAAACAAATAAAAATGGAAGTACCTTGTGATCCAGCAAGACCACTCTTGGATATTTATCCAAAGGATGCATAAACATTAATTAAGGAACATATGCACCCCTGTGTTCATAGATGCTTTGTTCACAATAGCCAAAAAGTGGAAGTAGCCTAAATGCCCATAAACGAATGACTGGCTGAAGAAGTTATGGGATATAAACTCCATAGAATACTACTCTGCAATTAAAAAATAATTATAGCATGTCCTTTGGACAAAATGGACCTGATTATGTATAGAAGAATAAGAGATAAAAGACAACAGGAGTCAGGCAGTAGCGCAGCAGATTAAGTGCACAAAGCGCAAGGACCAATATAAGGACCCTGGTTTCAGCCCCCAACTCTCCACCTGTAGGGGAATTGATTCACAGGCAATGAAGCAGGTCTTCAGGTGTCTTTCTCTCCCCCTCTCTGTCTTGCCCTCCTCTCTCCATTTCTCTCTGCCCTAACAATGACGACATCAATAACAACAACAATAATAACTACAACAACAATAAAAAAACAAGGGCAAAAAAGGAAAATAATTTTTTAAAAAATTTTTAAAAGACAACTATCATATTGTTTCACTCATATGTGGAATCTAGAGAACTGATACATATGAACAAACAGAGGGGGAGGAAAAGGAGAAGTAAATAAACTATTTCTAAGTCTTCCTGAGAATTGTGATGAGTGGGTGTGGTATGGAACCACACATTACTCTTCCGATCTTATAATCCACTATTAATAACAAAAAGTGATAAAAAAGGAAAGAAAATACAATTTTTAAGCTATAGATAAAATATTAATAGCTGGGAGTCGGATGGTAGCCCAGCGGGATAAGCGCACCTGGCACAAAGCACAAGGGCCAACATGAGGACACAGGTTCCAGCCCCCAGCCACTCACCTACAGGGAGTTGCTTCACAGGCAGTGAAGCAGGTCTGCAGTTGTCTTTCTCTCCCCCCTCTATCCCTCCTCTCTCCACTTCTCTATATCCTATCTAACAACAACAACATCAATAACAATATTTATTGTTTGCATAAAGAAATGCCACTGATTTTTGTACATTGATTTTGTAGCCTGATACCTTGCTATATTGCCTAATAACTTCCAGTAGTTTTCTGCTGGATTCTTTAGATATTTCTATGTATACTATCATATCATCTGCAAATAGTGAGAGCTTGACTTCTTCCCTTCCAATCTGTATTCCTTTGATTTCTTTCTCTTGCCTGATTGCTATGGCAAGAACTTCCAATACTATGTTGAAGAGTAATGGTGAAAGTGGACAGCCCTGTCTAGTCCCCGATATGAGGGGGAATGCTTTCAGCTTCTGTCCATTGAGTATGATGTTGGCTGCAGGTTTGCTATATATGGATAACATTATCTTGACGAATTTGCAATCTATTCCCATTTTTTGTAGTTTTGAGCATGAATGGGTGTTGGATTTCATCAAAGGCTTTCTCTGTATCTATTGAGATAATCATGTGGTTTTTGGCTTTGCTTTTATTGATGTGGTGAATGACATTGATTGACTTACGGATGTTGAACCAGCCTTGCATTCCTGGGATGAATCCCACTTGGTTGTGATGAACATTCTTTTTGATGTGATGTTGTATCCGGTTGGCCAAGATCTTGTTTAATATTTTGGCATCTATGTTCATCAGAGATATTGGTCTGTAGTTTTCCTTTTTTGTTCTGTCCCTATCAGCTTTTGGTATCAGGGTGATGTTGGCTTCATAAAAGGTGGAAGGGAGTATTCCTGTTTCTTCAATCTTATGGAAAAGTTTAAGAAGTATGGGTACTAACTATTTCCTGAATGTTTTGTGGAATTCATTTGTGAAGCCATCTGGTCCAGGACTTTTGTTGTTGGGGAGATTCTTAATAACGGTTTCAATTTCTTTGTCTGTGATTGGTGCATTTAGATTTTGTAGCTCTTCTTGGTTCAGTTTTGGAAGGGCATATGTTTCTAGGAATTTTTCCATTTCTTCCAGATTCTCTAGCTTGGTGTCAAATAGTTCTTCATAGAAGTTTTGCATGATTCTCTGGATTTCTGTGGTGTCAATTGTGATATCTCCTCCATCTTTTACAATTCTATTAATTTGAGTCTTCTCTCTTTTTTGTTCAGTGAGTCTGGCTAGGGGTTTGTCAATTTTGTTTAATCTTTCAAAGAACCAACATTTGGCTTCATTGATCTTTTGTATGGTTCTTTTATTTTCGATGTTGTTTATTTCTGCTCTAACTTTAGTGATTTCGGTCCTTCTGATTGCTTTAGGGTTCCTATGTTCCTCTAAATCCTTGAGTTGTGCAGTAAGGTCATTCATTTGAGCTTTTTCTTGTTGTTTAATATGTGATTGTATGGCTATAAGTTTCCCTCTCAGTACTGCTTTAGCTGTGTCCCAACTATTTTGATAAGTTGTGTCTTCATTTTCATTTGTTTTCAGGAACATTTGAATTTCCTGCTTGAGTGATTCTCTGACCCAGTGCTTCTTAAGGAGTAGGTTGTTTAGTTTCTGTGACTTTTAATAATTTTCTGTTTGTTGTTAAATGTTAGTTTTACTCCACTGTGGTCTGAGAAGATATTTGGGGTGATTTCAATGCTCTTAAGTTTATTGATGGCCTAACATGTTGTCTATCCTTGAGTGTGTAATGTGGATTTGAAAAGAAGGTGTATTCCAGTTTTGGGGGGTGGAGGAGTCTGAAAATGTCCAAGAGGTCTAGTCTGTCGATCTCTTCATTTAATTCTCTTGTATCTTTGTTGATTCTCTGCTTTGTTGATCTGTCTAAGTGTGACCGTGGAGTATTAAAGTCTCCCACTATTATTGTATTACTATTGATGTATTTTTGAAATTCTTTCAGTAGATGCTTAATGTATTTAGATGGTCCCTCATTGGGTGCATAGATGTTAATAATTGTTAAGTTTTCTTGGCTGATTGATCCTCTAATCATTATGTAATGTCCTTGCCTATCTTTTATTACTTTATTTAATATAAAATTTATTGTGTCTGAGATGAGAATGGCTGTTCCTGCCCTTTTTTGTGGTCTGTTAGCCTGTATGATAGTTTTCCATCCTTTCACTTTAAGTCTGTGTTTATCTTGTTGTGACAGATGGGATTCTTGCAAGCAGCATATGGTTGGGTTATGTTTTCTGATCCATCCCCCCACCCTGTGCCTTTTGATGGGTGAGTTTAAGCCATTGACATTTATTGATATTATGGATTTAATGTATTGTAGTGCCATTGTTCAACAATTTTTTATTTGTGCTGATATATTTCAAGTATTATAGTGATGTTCTTGTTTATAAGAGGTCTTTTAGAACCTCTTTCAGGACCGGTTTGGTGATGGTTGCCTCCTATAACTGTTGTTTGTCTCCATCTAGTTTGAATGAAAGTCTAGCAGGATATATTATCCTTGGCTGAAACCCTTTTTCATTCAGGGCTTGATAGATATCTTGCCATTCTCTTCTGGCTTTTAGAGTTTGAGTGGAGAAGTGTGCTGATAGTCTTATGGGTTTTCCCTTGTATGTGACTTTTTGTTTCTCTCTTGCAGCCTTTAGGATCCTTTCTTTATCCTTAATTCTTCTATTGTGACTATGATGTGTCTTGGTGTCTACAAGTCTGGGTTGATTCTGTTTGGAACTCTCTGGGACTCTTGAATCTTAATGTCCTTTTCTGTTATTCAGGTCTGAGAAGTTTTCTTCTATAATTTCCTCTAGAATGTTTCCTTCCCCTTTCTTTCTTCCTCTGGTAGGCCAATTACATGAATGTTTCTTCTTTTGAGATCATCCCATATGTCTCTATTGTTTTTTTTAAGTGTCTCTCAATATCTTTTTGAGCTCTTTCACCTCTTTCTTAGTTTTCTCTAACTCATCCTCTGTCTGACTAATTCTGTTTTCTGCTTCTGTTAGTCTGCTTTCCCTTCCCTCAGTTTCTTTATTCAGTTCAGCTATTTCAGCTTTCAGTTCTCTAATTGCCTCAAGATAATCAGTATTTTCCTTGGGGGTTTCAACTGTTGTTTCCCTAGTACTGCCATTCTTTTCCTCCAAATTTTTTTTCATTTCTGTGATTAATAAGTTTATTATTGCTTGCATACTTTTCTTATTTATGGTTACTTCTGGTTGATTTATAGTTTCTTCTGGGCTCTTGTCTTCATTCATTGTAGTAGCTGTTTTATTTGTTCTTGATCTACCCATTTTTTGATTTATGTGTTTCTTACTTTTTGTTCTGTTGTTCCTTAGTTGTTGTGTTTTGAGTACAAGCAACACTGTACTAAATACCTTAATGACAAATGCAATCACCCACCTCAGAAATTACAATAGCAACTGAAGCAATGATTGAAGCAGTTTAATCACTACCAGTTAGCCAAACAATGTCTCCAGTCAGTGAAAAATAGCAACCGAGTCCATGTGAAGAATAGAGAGAAAGGAAAAAAGGGATAGCAAGAACAGGTAATTATGCAAATCTACTATCCATTATATATTCTAGGGTTAGCAAGAGGAGAGAGGGAAGTAGAGCAGAGATACACACATAGAGAGTGCACTCTGAGTAGATTTCTTCCCCAAAATAATTCAAAAATGAATATCTGAATTCAGAAAGCCAAAGAAGAAGGAAGGAATAAAGGAAGACAAGATTTAAAAAAAGAGAGAGAAGCAAGAGAGAGAAAAGAAAAAAAGATAAGAAAAAGAGCTGTTATAAAAGAGCAGTGATAGGAAAGTTTTTTAATTGATTAATTTATTTTTTATTTTATTTTTTAAATTAACTAGGAGGAGGGAGACTAGGAGAGTGGGTAGAGGGGGTAAGAGTAGTGAAACAAGTTCCACTCACAATGGATAAGATGCCGAGTCCCCTAGCAATGGAAAATACCCTAAGAGTTACTTCTGGTCAACATAAAGGAGGAGGGGAAAGAGATACACCTTTATATAATATTAATAATAAAATAGAACAGTGTAACAAACCTGTCCCAGATTGCCTCAAGCCTCCTGAGCAGAGGCATCTGATTGCTAAGAAAGTAAAACAAACAAACAAAAAAAAGCAGAAAAAAACACCTCAGGAATAGCCAAGAATAGCAAGAATAGACAGTTATGCAAATCTACTATCCACTGTATATTCTAGGGGTAACTAGTAGATAAAGGGAAGTAGAGCAGAGATACACACAGAGAGAGTTGACTCTGAGTCAGATTTCTTCCCCAAAACAATTCCCAAATGTGTATAGGTGAATTCAAAAGGCAAAGGAGGAATAAATGATGACAAGAATGAGAAAAAGAAGAAAAAGAGAGAGAGAGAGAAAATAAAAAGCTAAGAAAATGAACAGTAATAAAAGAGCAGTGAAAGGAAAGAGTTTCTTATTTATTTATTATTTAATTAGCTAGGTGGGGGCAGGGGGAAACTGGGTAGGGTGGATAGGAAGGGTGAAACAAGTTACTTTAGCAGTGGATCAGACACCCAGTCCCCTAGCAATGGAAAATACACTAAGAGTTAGTTCTGGTCAACCTGAAGGAGAGGGAGGAAGGGGGTATGCATTTATCTAGTATTGATAATAAAATAGAACAGAGTAAGAAAACCTGCCCTGTCTCCAGCTTGGATGGCTCCAGATTGCTTCAGGCCTCCTGAGCAGAGGCAGCTGATTGTTGAGAAGCTAAACCAAAAAAAAAAAAAAAAAAAAAAAAAACCTCTGGCAGTCTTTCCCTGTCTCAATAAGGCTCTGGTTGGTGGAATATTTGTAGCTGGAATTGGCCACTTAGAAAGAAGAAAGGTGGGTTTTCCCAGAAGATGGCAGACTGAAAAGCTGCTAGCCACTGAGCTCCGAACACATCTCCTGGAAACAGTAGGATTTTCTGCCTTTAGCAGGCCAGTAAATAAGGGGTCCTAGTGGTGACACCAAAGAGGTGACTATAATTTAATTTGGGTTAAGAATTAGAGTAAAGGTGGCACGGACTAGTGGGTGGGCTGCTCCAGACTTCCCAGGCGGCGGCGGGTAAGGCGGGTGTGCTGGGCATTGTCCTATGCCCAGGAAGGCGGCTCCTCTGTCGGTTGCAGAGTGCTGCTGGGCGGCCGGCAGAGGACCCAGAGGGAGCACTATAGCTTGGGGGCTTTCTCTTGGGAGTCTCCAGGGACCACCACGACTCTGAGGGTGGATCCAAAGACTTCTTAAGTATAGCTTTCATTGGATCAAAGGACTTGGAGCTAGTTTTCATTTTCAAGAAATCCTTTAAAAAAAGTCTGGAGGGAGGGGTTTCCCGGAAGATGGCGGACTGATAAGTTGCTAGCCGCTGAGCTCCGAATACATCTCCTGGAACAGTAGGATTTTCTGCCTTTAGCAGGCCAGCCAATAAGGGGTCATAGCGGTGACAAGTGACTATAACTTAATTTGGGTTAAGAATTAGAGTAGGGGAAAAAATTCTTTTTTCTTCCTTTTAATTTTCAAGCATACCTCCTTACCCCACCCATAAGCAGTCCCTGGGGACCAGCTCCTAGCAAGATACCCCACACCACCAAACAGGGTGCTTTTTTGAATTCACTGATACACATTTGGGAAGTTCCTTGCACTGCTCTTTAAATACAATTCTTTTTCTTATCTTCTACCTTTTCTATCTCTTGTCTCTCTCTCTCTCTCTCTCTCTTTTTTTATCTTGTCATACACTTCTTCCTTCATTGCCTTTCTGAATTTGTGAATTACTTTGGGGAAGAAATCTGACTCAGAGTGGACTCTTTATGTGTGTATCTCTACTCTAGTTCCCTTTCCCCACTTGTTACCCGTAGAATATACAGTGGATAACAGATTTGCATAACTGTCTAGTCTTGCTATCCTCTCTTTTCTATTTCTTCACTGAGATTTGGTTACTATTTTTTCACAGACTGGAGAAATTGTTTGGCTAACTGGTAATGATTAAACTACTTCAATACTTACTTCAGTTGCTACTGTAATTCCGAAGGTTGGTGAGTGCAATTGTCATAAAGGTATTTAGTACAGTGTTACTTGTACTCAAGACACAACAACTGAGGAACAATAGAGCATAAAAAAAAAGAAACACATAAATTTAAAAAAATGGGTAGATCAAAAAAAATTAAACTGCTACTCCAAGGAATGAAGACAAAAGCCCAGAAGAAACTACAAATCAGCCAGAAGGAACCATAGATAAGAAAAGTATGCAAGCAATAATAAACTTATTAATCACAGAAATGAAAACAACAATGGAGGAAAGGAATGGCAGTATTAGGGAAACAACAGTTGAGACCCCCCAAGGAAAATACTGATTATCCTGAGGCAATTAGAGAACTGAAAGCTGAAATAGCTGTAATGAAGAAAGAAGCTGAGGCAAGGGAAAGCAGACTAACAGAAGCAGAAAACAGAATTAGTCAGACAGAGGATGAGTTAGAGAAAACAAAGAAAGAGGTGAAAGAGCTTAAAAAGAGATTGAGAGACACTGAAAACAACAACAGAGACATATGGGATGATCTCAAAAGAAGTAACATTTGTATAATTGGCCTGCCAGAGGAAGAAAGAGAGGAAGGGGAAGCAAACATTCTAGAGGAAATAATAGAAGAAAACTTCCCAGACCTGAATAACAGAAAGGATATCAAGGTTCAAGAGGCCCAGAGAGTACCAAACAGAATCAACCCAGACCTGAAGACACCAAGACACATCATAGTCACAATGGAAAGAAGTAAGGATAAAGAAAGGATGCTAAAGGCTGCAAGAGAGAAACAAAAAGTCACATACAAGGGAAAACCCATAAGACTATCTGCAGACTTCTCCACTCAAACTCTAAAAGCCAAAAGGGAGTGGCAAGATATCTATTGAACCCTGAATGAAAAAGGGTTTCAACCAAGGATAATATATCCTGCTAGACTTTCATTCAAACTAGATGGAGGGATCAAAACCTTCTTAGATAAACAACAGTTAAAGGAGGCAACCATCACCAAGCCGGCCCTGAAAGAGGTACTAAAAGACCTCTTATAAACAAGAACATCACTATAATACTTGCAATACATCAGAGCAACCAAATTTTTTTAGAACAATGGCACTACAATATATTAAAACCATAATATCAATAAATGTCAATGGCTTAAACTCACCAATCAAAAGGCACAGGGTGGGGGGATGGATCAGAAAACATAAACCAACCATATGCTGCTTGCAAGAATCCTATCTGTCACAAGATAAACACAGACTTAAAGTGAAAGGATGGAAAACTATCATACAGGCTAACAGACCACAAAAAAGGGCAGGAACAGCCATTCTCATCTCAGACACGATAGATTTTAAATTAAATAAAGTAATAAAAGATAGGCAAGGACATTGCATAATGATTAGAGGATCAATCAGCCAAGAAAACTTAACAATTATTAACATCTATGCACCCAACGAGGGACCATCTAAATACATTAAGCATCTACTGAAAGAATTTCAAAAATACATCAATAGTAATACAATAATAGTGGGAGACTTCAATACCCCACTCTCACACTTAGACAGATCAACAAAGCAGAGAACCAATAAAGATACAAGAGAATTGAATGAAGAGATCGACAGACTAGACCTCTTGGACATTTTCAGACTCCTCCACCCCAAAAAACTGGAATACACCTTTTCAAATCCACATAACACATACTCAAGGATAGACCACATGTTAGGCCACAAAGACAGCATCAATAAATTCAAAAGCATTGAAATCATCCCAAATATCTTCTCAGACCACAGTGGAGAAAAACTAACATTTAACAACAAACAGAAAATTATTAAAAGACACAGAATTTAGAAACTAAACAACATGCTCCTTAAGAACCACTGGGTCAGAGACTCACTCAAACAGGAAATTCAAATGTTCCTGGAAACTAATGAAAATGAAGACACAACTTATCAAAATAGTTGGGATACAGCTAAAGCAGTACTGAGAGGGAAACTTATAGCCATACAATCACATATTAAACACCAAGAAGAAGCTCAAATGAACGACCTTACTGCACACCTCAAGGACTTAGAGGAAGAGGAACAAAGGAACCCTAAAGCAACCAGAAGGACAGAAATCACTAAAGTTTGAGCAGAAATAAACAGCATCGAAAATAAAAGAACCATACAAAAGATCAATGAAGCCAAATGTTGGTTCTTTGAAAGATTAAACAAAATTGACAAACCCCTAGACAGACTCACCAAACAAAAAAGAGAGAAGACTCAAATTAATAGAATTGTAAACGATGGAGGAGATATCACAACTGTCACCACAGAAATCCAGAGAATACTGCTAAACTTCTATAAAGAACTATATGCCACCAAGCTAGAGAATCTGGAAGAAATGGAACAATTCCTAGAAACCTATGCACTTCCAAAACTGAACCAAGAAGAACTACAAAATCTAAATGCACCAATCACAGACAAAGAAATTGAAACCGTTATTAAGAATCTCCCCAACAACAAAAGTCCTGGACCAGATGGCATCACAAACAAATTCTACAAAACTTTCAGGAAACAGTTAATACCCATCCTTCTTAAGCTATTCCATAAGAATGAAGAAACAGGAATACCCCCTTCCACCTTTTATGAAGCCAACATCACCCTGATACCAAAAGCTGATAGGGACAGAACAGAAAAGGAAAACTACAGACCAATATCTCTGATGAACATAGATGCCAAAATATTAAACAAGATCTTGGCCAACCGGATACAGCAACACATCAAAAAGATTGTTCATCATGACCAAGTGGGATTCATCCCAGGAATGCAAGGCTGGTTCAACATCCGTAAGTCAATCAATGTCATTCACCACATCAATAAAAGCAAAGCCAAAAACCACATGATTATCTCAATAGATGCAGAGAAAGCCTTTGACAAAATCAAACACCTGTTCATGCTCAAAACTCTACAAAAATGGGAATAGATGGGAAATTCCTCAAGATAGTGGAGTCTATATATAGCAAACCTACAGCCAACATCATACTCAATGGACAGAAGCTGAAAGCATTCCCCCTCATATCGGGGACTAGACAGGGCTGTCCACTTTCACCATTACTCTTCAACACAGTATTGGAAGTTCTTGCCATAGCAATGAGGCAAGAGAAAGAAATCAAAGGAATACAGATTGGAAGGGAAGAAGTCAAGCTCTCACTATTTGCAGATGATATGATAGTATACATGGAAAGACCTAAAGAATCCAGTAGAAAATTACTGGAAGTTATTAGGCAATATAGCAAGGTATCAGGCTACAAAATCAATGTACAAAAATCAGTGGCATTTCTTTATGCAAACACTAAATCTGAAGAAGAAGACATCCAGAAATCACTCCCATTTACTGTTTCAGCAAAATCAATTAAATACCTAGGAATAAAGTTGACCAAAAAAGTGAAAGACTTGTATGCTGAAAACTATGAGTCGCTACTCAAGGAAATAGAAACTGATACCAAGAAATGGAAAGATATCCCATGCTCATGGATTGGAAGAATAAATATCATCAAAATGAATATTCTCCCCAGAGCCATATACAAATTTAATGCAATACCCATCAAAGTTCCACCAAGCTTCTTTAAGAGACTAGAACAAAAACTACATTTATCTGGAACCTGAAAACACCTAGAAATGCCAAAGCCATCTTAAGGAAAAGAAACAGAAATGGAGGCATCACACTCCCAGACCTTAAACTATATTATAAAGCTATCATCATCAAAACAGCATGGTACTGGAACAAAAATAGGCACACAGACCAGTGGAACAGAATTGAAAGCCCAGAAATAAATCCCAACACCTATGGGCATCTAAATTTTGATAAGGGGGCCCAAAGGATTAAATGGAAAAAGGAGGCTCTCTTTAACAAATGGTGCTGGAAAAACTGGGTTGAAACTTGCAGAAGAATGAAATTGAACCACTTTATCTCACCAGAAACAAAAAACAACTCCAAATGGATCAAAGACCTAGATGTCAGACCAGAAACAATCAAATACTAGAGGAAAACATTGGTAAAACACTTTCCCAACTACACCTCTAGGACATCTTTGATGAATCAAACCCAATTGCAAGCAGAAACAAACCAATGGGACTACATCAAATTGAAAAGCTTCTGCACATCCAAAGAAACTATTAAGCAAACAGAGAGACCCCTCACAGAATGGGAGAAGATCTTCACATGCCTGAAATCAGACAAGAAACTAATCACCAAAATATATAAAGAGCTCAATAAACTTAGCACCAAAAAAGCAAATGACCCCATCCAAAAATGGGCAGAGGATATGAACAAAACATTCACCTCAGAGGAGATCCAAAAGGATAACAAACATATGAAAAACTGCTCTAGGTCACTGATGGTCAGAGAGATGCAAATTAACACAACACTAAGATACTACCTCACTCCTGTAAGAATGGCATACATCAAAAAGGACAGCAGGAATAAATGCTGGAGAGGTTGTGGGGACAGAGGAAACCTTTTACATTGCTGGTGGGAATGTAAATTGGTACATCCTCTGTTGAGAGTATTCTGGAAAACTCTCAGAAGGCTAGACATGGACCTTCCATATGATTCAGTAATTCCTCTCCTGGGGTTATACCCCAAGAACTCCATAACACCCAACCAACAAAAAGAGGTGCGTATTCCTATGTTCATAGCAGCACAATTCATAATAGCTAAAACCTGGAAGCAACCCAGGTGCCCAACAACAGATGAGTGGCTGAGAAAGCTGTGGTATATATACACAATGGAATACTATGCAGCTATCAAGAACAATGAACCCACCTTCTATGACCCATCTTGGACAGAGCTAGAAGGAATTATGTTAAGTGAGCTAAGTCAGAAAGATAAAGATGAGTATGGGATGACCCACTCATCAACAGAAGCTGACTAAGAAGATCTGAAAGGGAAAGTAAAAGCAGGACCTGACCAAATTGTAAGTAGGGCACCGAAGTAAAAACTCAGTGGTGAGGGGTAGACATGCAGCTTCCTGGGCCAGTGGGGGGTGGGAGTGGAAGGGAGGGATGGGTCACAGTCTTTTGGTGGTGGGAATGGTGTTTATGTACACTCCTAGCAAAATGTAGACATATAAATCAGTAGTTAATTAATATGAGAGGGGGAAAATCAATTGTACGTCTCAAAGTTTCTCAAAACACAAACTGAATCTTTTTAATATATAGGCTGTGTATTTGATATGCGGACTCTCAAAAGCCTAAACCAAGTAGATTAGAAGCATCCAATAGCACAGCTATATACAAGATACTGGGTACTGTACAGCAAACCATAACAAAGGGACTTTTCAAAGTTAACCCAATTACCAAATAATGTGATGATAACATTAACCATCGATTGTCTTTTTGAACCCTAAGACAGGATGAACCTCACATCTCCACTATAGAGCCCCTACTTCCCCCAGTCCTGGAACCCTTGGATAGGGCCCACTTTCCTGTATGCGTCTCCCAATCCATACCAAATAATATTGCATCTGCCAATCACAACCTAACCAACGCAACGATTGCCACCTCAAAATACTTCACCTCAGACTGTGTCCAGAGACGTCACGTGTGGAATGACAACCCTTCAGCTTCATTACTCGGGTGAGACCTTTCCTTATATAGTACACTCTAATTTCATCTCAGGGAGTTCACTTTCTAACAAAGTCCCATAACCTCTATATACACCAGTTTCTGTGAGAGAGAGCTTATGTGCACACGTATCCATAAACTACTGCAAAATATATACCTGAAAGCAGAAGTACACTAGAGTTTGCAGTGAGTACCCCCCTAACACTTCCTCTCCACTATTCCAAGCTTTGGGTCCATGATTGCTCAACAATTTGTTTGGCTTCGTATGTTAACTCTCTTTTCAATCATCAGGTTCCAGATGCCACCAGGATGCTGGCCAGGCTTCCCTGGATTGAAGACCCCACCAATGTGTCCTGGAGCTCGGCTTCCCCAGAGACACACCTTACTAAGGAAAGAGAGAGGCAGACTGGGAGAATGGACTGACCAGTCAACACCCATGTTCAGCGGGGAAGCAATTACAGAAGCCAGACCTTCTACCTTCTGCAACCATCAACGACCCTAGGTCCATGCTCCCAGAGGGCTAGAGAATGGGAAAGCTATCATGGGAGGGGGTGGGTTATGGAGATTGGGTGGTGGGAATTGTGTGGAGTTGTACCCCTTCTACCTTATGTTTTTGTTCATTAATCCTTTCTTAAATAAATTTTAAAAAATGAAAGAAGAAAGGCCAGGGGTTTCAGAAAGGAATAGAATTAGAATGAATGACACCCCCTGTTGGGACAGGAACCTTGGTAAAGAAAGAAGCTCAGCTGGGGTGCCTGAGAGAATCAGACTTCTGTCACCCAGGGACTGGTTATGGGGGAAGAAGGAGAGGGGAGCGCTTTTTGGGAATAGCAATTTAAAAATAACTTTTTTCCTTTCTTTTTACTCTATTTTCTAACCCAAATTGAGTTATAGTCACCTCCTTGGTGTCACCAATAGGACCCCTTATTGCCTGTCCTGCTAAAGGCAAAAAAACCTACCATTTCCAATAGATATTGTCAGAGCTCAAGCCACTAGCAGCTTTTCATTCCACCATCTTCCGGAATCCAACAATAACAATAATAATAACTATAACAATAATGAAAAACAAGGACAACTAAAGGGAAAATAAATAAATTAAAATATATATATATATATATATATATATATATATATATATATATATATATTAATAGCAACCATCTGCACTCCCAGACCTTAAACTATATTATAAAGCCATCATCATCAAAACAGCATGTTTCTGGAATAAAAATAGGCACACAGACCAATGGAACAGAATTTAAAGCCCAGAAATAAATCCTCACACCTATGGACATCTAATCTTTGATAAGGGGGCCCAAAGGATTAAATGGAAGAAGGAGGCTCTCTTCAATAAATGGTGTTAGGAAAACTGGGTTGAAACATGCAGAAGAATGAAATTGAACCACTTTATCTCACCAGAAACAAAAATCAACTCCAAATGGATCAAAGACCTAGATTTCACACCAGAAACAATCAAATACTTAGAGGAAAACATTGGTAAAACAGTTTCCCACCTACACCTCAAGGACATCTCTGATGAATCAAACCCCATTGTAAGGAAGACTAAAGCAGAAACAAACCAATGGGACTACATCAAATTGAAAAGCTTCTGCACATCCAAAGAAACTATTAAACAAACAAAGAGACCCCTCACAGAATGGGAGAAGATCTTCACATGCCTGAAATCAGACAAGAAACTAATCACCAAAATATATAAGAGCTCACCAATAAAGCAAATGACCCCATCCAAAAATGGGCAGATATAAACAAAACATTCACTCCAGAGGAGATCCAAAAGGCTAACAAACATGAAAAACTGCTCTAGGTCACTGATTGTCAGAGAAATGCAAATTAAGACAACACTAAGATACCACCTCACTCCTGTAAGAATGGCATACATCAAAAAGGACAGCAGCAACAAATGCTGGAGAGGTTGTGGGGACAGAGGAAACCTTTTACATTGCTGGTGGGAATGTAAATTGGTACAGCCTCTGTGGAGAGCAGTCTGGAAAACTCTCAGAAGGCTAGACATGGACCTTCCATATGATCCAGTAATTCCTCTCCTGGGGTTATACCCCAAGAACTCCATAACACCCAACCAACAAAAAGAGGTGCGTATTCCTATGTTCATAGCAGCACAATTCATAATAGCTAAAACCTGGAAGCAACCCAGGTGCCCAACAACAGATGAGTGGCTGAGAAAGCTGTGGTATATATACACAATGGAATACTATGCAGCTATCAAGAACAATGAACCCACCTTCTATGACCCATCTTGGACAGAGCTAGAAGGAATTATGTTAAGTGACCTAAGTCAGAAAGATAAAGATGAGTATGGGATGACCCACTCATCAACAGAAGCTGACTAAGAAGATCTGAAAGGGAAACTAAAAGCAGGACCTGACCAAATTGTAAGTAGGGCACCAAAGTAAAAACCCATTGGTGAGGGATGGACATACAGCTTCCTGGGCCAGTGGGGAGTGGGAGTAGGTGGGAGGGATGGGTCACAGTCTTTTGGTGGTGGGAATGGTGTTTATGTACACTCCCAGTAAAATGTAGTCATATAAGTCACTAGTTAATTAATATGAAAGGGAGAAAATTAATTGTATGTCTCGAAGTTTTTTAAAACACAGACTGAATCTTTTTAATATATAGGCTGTGTAATTGATACGCAGACTCTGTCAAAAGCCTAGACCAAATATATCAGAAGAAACCAATAGCACAGCTATACACAAGATACTGGGTACTGTACAGCAAACCCTAACAAAAGGACTTTTCAAAGTTAACCCAATTACCAAATAATGTGATGATAACATTAACTATCAATTGTCTTTTTGAACTCTTAGACAGCAGGAACCTCACATCTCCACTATAAAGCCTCAATCTGGAACCCTTGGATAGGGCCCACTTTCCCATATGCCTCTCCTAATCCATATCAAATAATATTGCATCTGCCGATCACAACCTAATCAACACAACGATTGCCACCTCAACATGCTTCACTTCAGACTGTGTCCAGAGACTTCACGTGTGGAATGACAACACTTCACCTTCATTACTCGGGTGAGACCTTTCCTTTCATAGTATACTCTAATTCCATCCCAGGTGGCTCACTTTCTAACAAAGTCCCAAAACCTAGATATAGGCCAGGTTCTGTGAGAGAGAGCATATGTTCACATGTATCCATAAACTACTGCAAAATATATACCTGAAAACAGAAGTACACTAGAGTTTGCAGTGAGTATCCCCCTAACACTTCCTCTCCACTATTCCAAGTTTTGGGTCCATGATTTCTCAACAATTTATTTGCCTTTGTATGTTAACTCTCTTTTCAGTCATCAGGTTCCAGATGTCATCAGGATGCCGGCCAGGCTTCCATGGACTGAAGATTCCACCAATGTGTCCTGGAGCTCCGCTTCCCCAGAGACCCACCCTACTAGGGAAAGAGAGAGGCAGACTGAGAGTATGGACCAACCAGTCTGCGCCCATGTTCAGCGGGGAAGCAATTACAGAAGCCAGACCTTCCACCTTCTACAACCCACAATGACCCTGGGTCCATGCTCCCAGAGGGATAGAGAATGGGAAAGCTATCTGGGGAAGGGGTGGGATATGGAGATTGGGTGGTAGGAATTGTGTGGAGTTGTACCCCTCCTACCCTATGGTTTTGTTAATTAATCCTTTCTTAAATAAAAGGAAAAAAAATAGCTACGATCTACAAAAAAGTATAAACTTTTTAAATTTATTATTTATTATTTTGTTCAAATGATTTCTCTAAGTTTTCAACACTGAACATTTTTTGTGCTTTAAAACAAAAAGTGTGTGTATATTTCCTAAGTCATCTTATTGTAGATTTTGGCCTAAATACCTCTTAGAGTAGTGAGTTTCATGATTTTACTACAAATGTGTAATGCCACACTTCCTTTTGTCTCAAACTATTTTCAGTATGTCTTCCTTACTCTTATTTTTATGAATTGATACTCACCTGGTTCATTCCCTTCATGACACTAAATTTTTTATGACATCCCACTCCACCTTCATCTTTCCAGATCCGGAGCATTAAGCAGCCAGTCTAGCCTTATAAAGAAGCACTTATTTGCCCCATCTCTGTGTTTATTGCATCATTAAAATGACCACATGGCCAGAACTGGGCAGTATATTCGCTATTTATTTTTCCCTTACTTCCACTGTGTAAGAAAGACTCCCCCAAATGAAAAATATCATTCCCAATATAATTTACAAGAGTATATATGGAGTCAAATATGGATTATTTCTATACTTTCCACTGGGAATACAGGATCTTTCGGTCCATTTCAGTGACAACATCTATGGTACTATAACTTTTTACCTCCCAAATAGACATAGATGTGTCTAGACTGCAGAAATGAATCTGCATCCAAGTTCATAAGGAAGGCCCTTTGTGAATCAATAAGTGCTATCCTAGTGTCATTTTTCTTGCTGTCGAAGTGTCATAGTAAAGGGAGAGAAAAGGTCTCTCGGGCTGTGTAATTTGTTAGTTTTCAGCTCTTCCTAAACTACTCTGTAGTGTATATATGTATTGTGCACACACATCCACATATGCACATAAGCACAGAATCCCTGGAGTGATCTAATGGGTGTGCAGAGTGACCAGGAAGAAATGAAAAAATATATGCTTTGCAAATATATAAACATCCTGGGAGTGGGGAAGAAATAGGGCAAAATCAGGTGATAGGCAAGCTTGCAGAGAATTGAGGGGAAAAGTGAAGGGCATTACCCAGTTATTAAGCCAGCAGTCTCATAAAAGCATAAAAGTTTCTGTGTGAAGGAAAGACTGGTCATACAGCTAGAACCAGTTGGATTGTCCTTATGAGACTGGTCTCACAGATCAATGACAGCCTCACTCTCCTGCACACACCCATTAGTAGAGAATTCTTTTCTTTTGCTTCCCTGTCATTTGTTTTCCACCAATACACATCTTCAGCTTTCCAAAACAGATCCATCCCTCTACACTTCACTTTACACATTGATGTCAGAGGGATATTTTTAGCAAAATTCAAAGCCCTCCACTGCCTTTGCTGACTATAGCCTCCAGATGAGTCATTGGTTTGCCAAATCAACCTGTCCGAGTACCACCTATTTTACGTTTGGGTCCTTCCCAATCCCAAGTGGGAACTGACCTTCTTTCTCTTGCCTTTCTATTTTCAAAATATCATAGGTAAACAACAAATCCCTTAGCAAAATCTTAAAACATTACTGACATTAAATATCAGATTTGGTGTTACATATTGTCTTAATCTGAAAACTGTTGGAAAAGAGGAACTTCCAGCATCCAATAAAAGGGAGACTGGTTATAACAGCTCATGAAGCCACCACATAACATATTATCAGATTTCAGAAATTACAGAAATTTTGTCTGCTTCCACTTATCTGTACCTTTCTCTCTGTGTATGTCTCTGTCTCTGTCTCAGTCTATGTCTCTATCTTGCTCTCTCTCTCTTTTACTTATCAATTCCTCTTTCTGGTTGCTGAATATTACAACAGTGAATTGTGATTTTTCCTTTCTCTGCTACTAGTCACTGTAAAACCGTACAACTGAATCAACTTCTATTTAAGAGTATTAAATAAATATTGTTTGTAGGAGATTATAATTTATGTATAAAAATAATTGTTAGAAAAGGCTATCTGTATTAAGCAACATACTCTAGTCAATTCTAAGTTTCCATTTAATTATTCATTTTATATATTACCTGATATAACATCAAGAATGGGAAAAAGCTGCATTCATTATGATTAATAAACTGTTATTTGTAAAGCACACTCATTTTTAGAGATGCTAAAATGTAAAATAATGATTCTCAATAAAATATTTCACATAGGAAATAAAGTATAGTCTGTCTTTTCACAGAAACAAAGATCTCAAAGGAAAAGACTATTTATACCATCTTCCAGGGAGAAGCTCAAAATGATCAGTTTACATCTACATGAAGGATTCAGCATCAAAGGCTCATACCTGGAATTCTCAGAAGCCACTTTGACTCATCTCAAAGATTTCATCAATGAAAATGAATCAGTAATTAGGCATCTTTTGTGTTGACCATGTAAACTACCCAAGTAAGACCTGCTAAGAGTTTGCTACAGTTCTCTGATACTGAAGCAGAAGGAAGATGTCTTCCTCTCTGCTCCTCACCTACTGAAGCAACTACACAACTATGCAGGCAAAGGTGACCCTCCCCCTCATTGCCAGTTAACATTCTCCTCCTCCACTACTGCCCCTCCCCTAGTGAGCAATTGGGTGATTGAATTATAACAGCCCCTGTTCTTTGCTTCTATCACAGCATACAGGTGGGCTATCATCAAGACCAGTCATCAAACTAAAGACTGAAAGAGCAGTACATGGCACTCTTCACAGAGCCCTGCTGTCTCCTTAAAATGGTTTTGTTCTGACTCAGTATTACTTCTGAGATACATCAGTATTGTTGCATGTACCCACAGTTTATTCATCTTTATTCATGCATACTATCATGCTATATTTTTATGCCATAATTTCTTCACCTATCCTCCTACCATTAACAGTAAATCACTCTCTATCTCTGTCTCCTGGATGTGTGTGTGTGTGTGTGTGTGTGTGTGTAATTGCCACCAGGGTTATAGCTGAGGCTCAGTGTCTGTACAACAAATCCACTGCTCCCAGTGGCCATTTATCTCTCTTTACTTTTTACTTGATAGAACAGAGAGAAATTGAAAGGGGAAGGAGAGATAGAGAGGGAGAGAAAGAGAGACACCTGCAATCCTACTTCTCCACTTGTGAAGCTTCCCTCTGCAGGTGAGGACTGGGGATTTGAACCTGGGTCCTAGAGCACAGTAACGTGCACTTAACTGGGTGTGTCACATCCAGGCCCCTCTTATTTTTCTTTCATTTTGTTGTTATGAAAAAGGTTCTTTAAATCATAAAAGAAAATCATCATGCATACCTAACACAACACATGCACAAATGTCTCACTAGAAGATATATTTCAAAATTGGAGTTGTAGAGTTTTAGATTACAGTCATATTCAGTTTCACAAGATTATTCCAGATTATTTATCCAAAGTGTTTGACTCAAGTTAAATCACCATGAGAAGTTCATGAGTTCCCACTAATTTAAACTTTAACAACAATATGAAATTGTCAAACTTCACATATAATATATATATATATTAGAATGAATAGAAGAATATATAGTATGACACCTTTATATACACAATGGAATACTATGCAGCTATTAAGAACAATGAATCCACTTTCTCTGACCCATCTTGGATGGAGCTAGAAGGAATTATGTTAAGTAAGCTAAGTCAGAAAGATAAAGATGAGTATGGGATCATCCCACTCATAAACAGAAGTTGAGAAAAAAGAACAGAAAGGGAAACTAAAAGCACGATTTGACTAAATTTAGAGTAGGACACCAAAGTAAAAACCCTGGCGGGAAGGGGAAGGGTGGATGTTCGGCTTCGGGGGGGGGGGGGGATGAGACACTCTTTTGGTGGTGGGAATGATGTTTATGTACACTCCTATTAATTTGTAGTCATATAAATCACTAGTTAATATGAGAGGGGAAAAATTGATTGTATATCTCAAAATTTTTAAAGCATAGACTGAGTCTTTTCAATACATAGGCTGAGTCTTTGATAGGTTGACTCTCTTAAAAGCCTAGACCAGGGAGAACAGAAGCAACAGGTGGCACAGATATATATATATATGTAATGTCAAAGGACATAAATTATGATGATGTTGTGTATGATACAGCAAGTCCTAACAAAGGGATTTTTCAAAGTTAGCCCAATTGCCAAATAATGTGATTATAGCAATAACTATCTACTGTCTTCTTAACCCTAAGACAGCAGGAACCTCCCACTTCCTCAATAGAGCCTATATTTCCACCAGTCCTGGAAACTCTAGGGTGGGGCTCACTTTCCTACATGTTTCTCTCAAGTCATACCAAAAGATATTGCAACCCCTGATACCAACCCAATCAACACAATGAGTAACACCTCAGCATGATTCACTTCAGACCATGTCTAGAGACATCAGTCACGGAATGTCAGCCCTTCACCCTCATTACTCGGATGAGACCTTTCCCTTCATAGTATTTTCTAATTCCATTTCAGGAGGTTCACTTCCTAACAAAATCCCAAAACCTAGATATAGAACAGGACCCATGAGATAGAGTATATGTTCACATGTATCCATAAACTGGGGCAAAATATATACCTGAAAGCAAAAGTACACAATAGTCTGTAGGAGTCAGTATAAAGTTCTTAATGAAATAGTATCTAATTAGACTTAGATACTCTCCTCAACTACTTCCTATTACAGTTCTCTCACTCACTCCAAAGCTAACCTTAGAAAAGCAAGGACTGCAAAAGCTGAATAAAGGGCAAGAGAAAGCTGAGTAAGGGCAAGAGACCGGCATACTTTAACGATAACTCTTTAGTCACTATCAGACCACCCCATCAGCCGAGGCCCTATTCGGGGAGTCCTGAGATTCCCAAAAGATTTGATAGGCCTAGATCTCAAGTAAATCCTTCTTTCCATTGTTACCAGTCATTTCTATCAGGAACAACACAATAGACCCTTTTGTGGGCCCCAATAGGAACTTGCCCTCAACTTGGATCAACAATGGTAGAGAATATTCCATCCTCTGAAGGAGGATAGACAACACACTCTATGCTACACCTGAGGAAAATGGGTCGATATTGGGGCAGCTTGGAATGTTCCTATTTATGACCACAGAATGTGAGTTCAGATCTATAGGGATGTAGAGATCACATAGGCTCCCAAGCTGCATATAGGCCCCAACCCAAATCAAATCGATGGGGTTTATAGTCAACAATATTTATACCCCTTTCCCATATTAAGAAGCTACTCTTTTCACTGATCCAGCTTTCTGTTCCTTTTCCAGCCATGACACCATCTCTCCAGATAATAACTTGGATCTACCTGCATCTCAGATTTCAGGCACAGGGGAAAAAAAAAAAAAAAGAAAGAAGGAAAAAGAAAAGGAAAAAGTAGTATAGCTACAGGCCCTTTGGAATATAACTAAAATATGCCTACTAGCTAACTACAAAATGGAGACCTCCCCCCCAACTCTTCATCTGCACTATTCTAGCCTTTAGGTTCATGACTGTTCAACAATTTGTTTGCCTTTGTATGTTGAGTCTCTTTTCAGCCACCAGGTTCCAGATGTTAGCATGGTGCCCACCAGACTTCCCTGGACAGATGACCCCACCAATGTGTCCTGGAGCTCTGCTTCCCCAGAGCCCCACCCTACTAGGGAAAGAGAGAGACAGGCTGGAAGTATGGATTGACCTGTCACTGCCCATGTTCAGCAGGGAAGCAATTACAGAAGCTAGACCTTCAACCATCTGCATCCCACAATGACCTTGGGTTCATACTCCCAGAGGGTTAAAGAATAGGAAAGCTATCAAGAGAGGGGATGGCATACAGACTTATGGTGGTAGGAATTGTGTAAAGTTGTACTCCTTTTATCCTATGGTTTTGTCAATGTTTCCTTTTTATAAATAAAAAAATTCAAAAATAAATAATAGTTAATAATAACTTGTCTTATAATAATAACATTATAATATATATACTATATATATACACTACTAATAGCATTGAAAATATAAATATAAAGTTGAAGATAGAGATAGCTTCCAATAAGAAGAAAAAAACTGGAATTATTTTACATAAAGCTGTGTACTTCTATATGTTATATATTATATTCATTTATAATAGATAATTATATCAGCAAGTTAATATGCCTTTTATTATGTATTTTATTTGAAGTAATACTTAGTAAAAATATTTTAGTTGTCTATTCTCCATCTCTACAACACTGAAACAATGACTATAAGCACCAATAAAAATGTTTATCAGAAAAAAAAATTATTTCTACTCTTCCAGTTGTAGATAGAAAAGAGTGTGTGTTCATTCCTAAACCAATCACTGTGGCCAGAGGTGATAAAATAACAATAAGGTTTTTTTTTGTTAA
This sequence comes from Erinaceus europaeus, assembly GCF_950295315.1. NCBI lineage: Eukaryota > Metazoa > Chordata > Mammalia > Eulipotyphla > Erinaceidae > Erinaceus > Erinaceus europaeus. Next base: position 42,166,221 of record NC_080166.1, on the reverse strand, counting down.
TCTACCACTGAGACTAGAGGAATAGATAGTATCACTTGACTTAAATTGTGGGATGGACAGAGGGGATTGAAAGCTAAAGCATTTTTTTTTATTTTGTTGTCTTTATTGTTTATTGTTGTAGTTGTCATTGTTGTTGGATAGGACAGAGAGAAATGGAGAGAGGAGGGGAAGAGAGAGAGGGGGAGAGAAAGAAAGACACCAGCAGATCTGCTTCACCGCCTGTGAAGTGGCTCCCCACCTGCAGGGGAGTCAGGGACTCGAACTGGGATCTTTAGGCCAGTCCTTGCGCTTTGCACCACGTGTGCTTAACCCGCTGCTACCACCCGGCTCCCAAAAGCTAAAGGATTTTTTAAAACTTTATGTATTAACAGCATCATTGTGTAGTATCACCATACAAATATGACAAAGCTGGAATTTAAAACCCTTATCTTTTTTAAATATTTATTTATTCCCTTTTGTTGCCCTTGTTTTTTTTGTTTGTTTGTTTGTTTGGTTTGGTTTTTGCTATTGTTGTTGTGGTGGTGGTGGTGGTTATTATTATTGTTGTTATTGGTGTTATTGTTGTTGGATAGGACAGAGAGAAATGGAGAAAGGAGGGGAAGACAGAGATGGGGAGAGAAAGACACTGGCAGACCTGCTTCTCACCTTGTAAAGGAACTCTCCTGCAGGTGGAGAGCAGGGGGATGGGAGCGCTCAAAGCAGGATCCTTTTGCTTTGTGCTACCTGCGCTTAACCCGCTGTGCTACTGCCGTTTAAACCCATATCTATATGGCTTGAGGGCCAAGACAATAGCCACTTCAATTCCAGCATCTGATGGATTAAAATAATCTGAGTTTTCTCTCGTGTTATGTGAGGACTTTCTTGAAGGTTGGTGCCCTGTCTTGTTTGTCTATGTCCCTCCATCTCCTAGATATGGTACCAGGCATTTTTCAGGTATTTTGTGGAATTAATTAAATTTCCAAACTACAATCACATAGTTGAACATATTCTTATATCAATATGGATGTAACCATTTCTGGGACCAGCTGTTGGGTCTTGTGTTCAGAAAAGAACAGATGGGGATTTGAAGAGTAGGAGGGGATGAAACATTTTAATTTCAATAACATTTCAGTAGCACAAAAATCAAAAGAGAAACTAAAACACTAGAAATGTTATGTCAAAGGCCTGATGATCAAAAGTAAGCATAATAAGAGTAACAGGGTATAGGGAGAATTATCTTTCCTACTGAGAAAATAACCATACAGATTAATTATTTCTATTCTATTATTTGATAAAATCTTTGGAAAAATAAATGGGATTGGGCATGTCTAAAGTGGAACATTTATTTTCTACTGTACCGTTGCAAGTATTTTAAAAATGTATTAATAATATTACTTTCAAATTAAAAAATGAACAGTCAGTATCTAAATATGCTAAACATTGGGTTTTCATCATGACACATTTTTTAATATAAAAACAAAAAAATGTCATGACTTTTCTGACAACCCAGTACATATGTAAGTCTTGGTAATACCTATCAGCTTTTTTTCTTTTCCTACTTTCCTCAATTGTAAAGTGAAGAAATTGTTCAAGAAATTAGTTTTATCTTAACTTATCCTATACGTTTCCACCTTTTTTTTTCCTTCCATGGAATTACATCCTTTCCTGATCCTTGCCTTTTTTTTTTTATTATTTCTTTTTTTTTAATTTATTTATTTATTTAAGAAAGAAGACATTAACAAAATCATAGGATGAGGGGGTACAACTCCACACAACTCCCGCCACCCAATCTCCATATCCCATCCCCTCCCCAATAGCTTTCCCATTCTCTATCCCTCTGGGAGCATGGACCCAGGGTCCTTGTGGGTTGCAGAAGGTGGGAGGTCTGGCTTCTGTAGTTGCTTCCCCGCTAAACATGGGCGTTGACTGGTTGGTCCATACTCCCAGTCTGCCTCTCTCTTTCCCTAGAAGGGTGAGCCTCTAGATATAACCAGGTTCCAGGAGATAGAGCATATGTTCACAGGTATCCATAAACTAGGGCAAATATATACCTTAAGCAGAAGTACACTAGAGTTTGCAGTGAGTACCCCCCTAACACTTCCTCTCCACTATTCCAACCTTTGGGTCCATGATTGCTCAACAATTTGTTTGGCTTTGTATGTTAACTCTCTTTTCAGCCACCAGGTTCCGATGTCATCAGGATGCCAGCCAGGCTTCCCTGGACTGAAGACTCCACCAATGCGTCCTGGAGCTCAGCTTCCCCAGAGACCCACCCTACTAGGGAAAGAGAGAGGCAGACTGGGAGTATGGATCCTTGCCTTTTATGTTCCTTTGGGAGGCCTAAAATAAAACAAAACCATTTCTCTGTTAAATATAATCCTATGATCTTCTCATTTCTCAGTATTCATTTTGTGTTGTTTTGGAATGCTTGTAGTCTCCTCTGGATTTTGGGTCTACATATTTAAACTTATATCTTCATTTGAGTCTTTCAACCCTTTTGTTCTACTTTCTTTGTTTCACAAAAAAAAAAAAAAAAAAACTTCATTTTAAATGACTCACCATTGTATTGCCTCCCTGGCTTGCATAGCCATTAAGCTGAATATAGTCTATTAATTTAGAGCTGTGCTATGCTGTCTTGGATTCAGGCTGCTTCTAATATTGCTGAAGGATTTGTATGTGGTGGCAATTAATTTATTTTTAAACATTTTCCCTATTTCCCTCTGTCTCTTTTTCTTGTTATCCAACCTGGTATCTACCAGAGCTATATACAGATGCAAATTTTACCCCATTCCAAATTTTAACTTTTTGCTTTTTCCTTCCTATTAAGTTCATTTTGCTTCTAATTATAATCCAGCTACCTGCAAACTTGTTTTTCCAAAGGTCATAGCACTAGTGTTTATTCAGGTGATTCAGAAATCAAATTCTATTCTGAATTTACTGGGAGAAGGGAAAGGTAGGGGTTGAGGGAGACTGAAGATAAAAATTGGTGCAATTTTTTTTATCTTTATTACTTATTGGATAGAGACAGCCAAAAATAGAAAGAAAGGAGTGAGAGAAAGAAAGACAGAAAGAGACAGAAAACTAGAGCATTCCTTCACTACTCATAAAGTTTTCCTCCTGCAGATAGAGACTGGGAGCTTGAACCTGGGTCCTTAAACAAGTATAACATGTGCACTTAACCTAGTGCTCTACCACCTTATTGTTGCAACACTTGAAACTTCCTTCAGTATATTAGGGAATGCAGTGCCTTTACTGCTAGCATCAAACTAATACAAATTTGACATTCAACCTCCAACAAAGAGTTTTCCCTCTGAGTTGTGAAATATAAAAATGTGTAGAAAAAAGAAAATGAATTTGCAGATAAGTGGGGTCATGGCTGAGTGTTCTGATAAACTGGAAGACCTCCTATGCTTATGTGTCCATGGATATCAGACCTCAGTAGAGGATTGATTTGACCACACCAAGTTATCCCCTTGCCAAAAGTTTTCACTACCACCCTTACCATGACACACTGATCCAAGTTTAAAATCCCAGGTCCAGGAATAAATCACCTAAAAATCCTTGAGTGCACACTAAAGTCTTTAAAAGTCAGAGCTAGTGCTGCGAGTTGATTAGAACAAAAGCCAATGAGGCCAAAATCTGAGTAACCCAGGAAGCAGTTTTCACAGAGGAAAATTTCTACTTAATAGCCAAAGACTCAGCCTGTAAGCCTAGTCAGATATTTAGCATTTACATTACTACAGCTGATTTTATGTTCAAGTGTTTACAGTTACTTACAGCAATACTGTCACTTTTTTAAAAATTTTTTATTTAAGAAAGGATTAATGAACAAAACCATAAGGTAGGAGGGGTACAACTCCACACAATTCCCACCACCCAATCTCCATAACCCACCCCCTCCCCTGATAGCTTTCCCATTCTCTAGCCCTCTGGGAGCATGGACCCAGGGTCATTGAGGGTTGCAGAAGGTAGAACGTCTGGCTTCTGTAATTGCTTCCCCGCTGAACATGGGCATTGACTGGTCAGTCCATACTCCCAGTCTGCCTCTCTCTTTCCCTAGTAGGGTGTGTCTCTGGGGAAGCTGAGCTCCAGGACACATTGGTGGGGTCTTCAATCCAGGGAAGCCTGGCTAGCATCCTGGTGGCATCTGGAACCTGGTGATTGAAAAGAGAGTTAACGGGGGGAGGCAGGAAGATGGCAGACTGAGAAGCCGCTAGTGGCTGAGTTCCAACCACATCTCCTGGAAACGGTAGGATTTTCTGCCTTTAGCAGGCCAGCCAATAAGGTGTCCTAGCGGTGACACCAAGGGGGTGACTATAACTTAATTTGGGTTAAGAATTAGAGTAAAGGTGGCACAGACTAGCGAGCGGCTGCTACAGACTTCCCAGGTGGCGGCGGGCAAGGCGGGTGAGCCAGCACTGTCCTCCGCTGGGGAAGGCGGCTCCTCCGCCGGTTGCACAGTGCTGCTGGGCGGCCGGCAGAGGACCAGGAGGGAGCACTGTAGCTCGGGGGCTTTCTCTTGGGAGTCTCCGGGGACCACCGTGACCCTGAGGGCAGATCCGAGGACTTCTTGAGTACAGCTCTCATTAGATCAAAGGAATTGGAGCTAGTTTTCATTTTCAAGAAATCCTTTAAAAAAGTCTGGAGGGGGGTTTTCCGGAAGATGGCGGACTGAAAAGCTGCTAGCAGCTGAGCTCCAACCATATCTCCTGGAAACGGTAGGATATTCTGCCTATAGCAGGACAGCCAATAAGGGGTCCTAGTGGTGACACCACGAGGTAACTATAACTTAATTTGGGTTAAGAATTAGAGTAGGGAAAAAGGGGGAAAATAAAAAAAACTTTTTTTTTCTTCCTTTTAATTTTTAAGCATAACTCCTTCCCGCACCCCCCCCAAGCAGTCCCTGGGGACCAGCTCCTAGCAGAATCCCCCACAGCACCAAACAGGGTGCTTTTTTGAATTCACTGATACACATTTGGGAATTTCCTTTCACTGCTCTTTAATTACAACTTTTTTCTTATCTTCTACCTTTTCTCTCTCTTGCCTCTCTCTCTCTCTTTTTTTTTTAATCTTGTCATACACTTCTTCCTTCTTCTTTGCCTTTCTGAATTTGTGAATTATTTTGGGGAAGAAATCTGACTCAGAGTGAACTCTCTATGTGTGTATCTCTGCTCTAGTTCACTTTCCCCTCTTGTTACCCCTAGAATATACAGTGGATAGTAGATTTGCATAACTGTCTATTCTTGCTATCCTTTCTTTCTTTTCTCTTTCCTCACTGGGATTTGGTTACTATTTTTTCACGAATTGGAGAAACTGTTTGGCTAACTGGTAAGGATTAAACTACTTCAATACTTACTTCAGTTGCTACTGTAATTCCTGAGGTTGGTGAGTGCAATTGTCATAAATTTATTTAGTACAGTATTAGTTGTACTCAAGATACAACAACAGAAGAACAACAGAGCAAAAAAAAGAAAGAAACACATAAATAAAAAATATTGGTAGATCAAAAAGAAATAAATCTGCTACTCCAATGAATGAAGACAAGACCCCAGAAGAAACTACAAATCAGCCAGAAGTAATATAGATAAGAAAAGTATGCAAGCAATAATAAACTTATTAGTCACAGAAATGAAAACAACATTGGAGGAAAGGAATGGCAGTATTATGGAAACAACAGTTGAGACCCCCAAGGAAAATACTGATTATCTTGAAGCAATTAGAGAACTGAAAGCTGTAATAGCTGTAATGACGAAAGAAGCTGAGGCAAGGGAACGCAGACTAACAGAAGCAGAAAACAGAATTAGTCAGACAGAGGATGAATTAGAGAAAACAAAGAAAGAGGTGAAAGAGCTTAAAAAGAGATTGAGAGACACTGAAAACAACAACAGAGACATATGGGATGATCTCAAAAGAAGTAGCATTCGTATAATTGGCCTGCCAGAGGAAGAAAGAGAGGAAGGGGAAGCAAACATTCTAGAGGAAATAATAGAAGAAAACTTCCCAGACCTGAATAACAGAAAGGACATCAAGATTCAAGAGGCCCAAGAGTACCAAACAGAATCAACCCAGACCTGAAGACACCAAGACAAATCATAGTCACAATGAGAAAAAGTAAGGGTAAAGAAAGGATCCTAAAGGCTGCAAGAGAGAAACAAAAAGTCATATACAAGGGAAAACCCATAAGATTATCTGCAGACTTCTCCACTCAAACTCTAAAAGCCAGAAGGGAGTGGCAAGATATCTATCGAGCCTTGAATGAAAAAGGGTTTCAACCAAAGATAATATATCCTGCTAACTTTCATTCAAAGTAGATGGAGGGATCAAAACCTTCTTAGACAAACAACAGTTAAAGGAGGCAACCATCACCAAGCCGGCCCTGAAAGAGGTTCTAAAAGACCTCTTATAAACAAGAACATCACTATAATACTTGCAATATATCAGAGCAAACAAATTTTTTTTTAGAACAATGGCACTACAATACATTAAATCCATAATATCAATAAATGTCAATGGCTTAAACTCACCCATAAAAAGGCACAGGGTGGGGGGATGGATCAGAAAACATAAACCAACCATATGCTGCTTGCAAGAATCCCATCTGTCACAAGATAAACACAGACTTAAAGTGAAAGGATGGAAAACTATCATACAGGCTAACAGACCACAAAAAAGGGCAGGAACAGCCATTCTCATCTCAGACACGATAGATTTTAAATTAAATAAAGTAATAAAAGATAGGCAAGGACATTACATAATGATTAGAGGATCAATCAACCAAGAAGACTTAACAATTATTAACATCTATGCACCCAACAAGGGACCATCTAAAAACATTAAGCATCTACTGAAAGAATTTCAAAAATACATCAATAGTAATACAATAATAGTGGGAGACTTCAATACCCCACTCTCACACTTAGACAGATTAACAAAGCAGAGAACCATTAACGATACAAGAGAATTGAATGAAGAGATCGACAGACTAGACCTCTTGGACATTTTCAGACTCCTCCACCCCAAAAAACTGGAATACACCTTCTTTTCAAATCCACATAACACATACTCAATGACAGACCACATGTTAGGCCACAAAGACAGCATCAATAAATTTAAGAGCATTGAAATCATCCCAAATATCTTCTCAGACCACAGTGGAGAAAAATAACATTTAACAACAAACAGAAAATTATTAAAAGACACAGAATTTTGAAACTAAACAACATGCTCCTTAAGAACCACTGGGTCAGAGACTCACTCAAGCAGGAAATTCAAATGTTCCTGGAAACTAATGAAAATGAAGACACAACCTATCAAAATAATTGGGACACAGCTAAAGCAGTACTGAGAGGGAAACTTATAGTCATACAATCACATATTAAACACCAAGAAGCTCAAATGAAAGACCTTACTGCACACCTCAAGGACTTAGAGGAAGGGGAACAAAGGAACCCTAAAACTACCTGAAGGAAAGAAATCACTAAAGTTCGAGCAGAAATAAACAACATCGAAAATAAAAGAACTATACAAAAGATCAATGAAGCCAAATGTTGGTTCTTTGAAAGATTAAACAAAATTGACAAATCCCTAGCCAGACTCACCAAACAAAAAAGAGAGAAGACTCAAATTAATAGAATTGTAAACGATGGAGGAGATATCACAACTGACACCACAGAAATCCAGAGAATCCTGCAAAACTTCTATAAAGAACTATATGCCACCAAGCTAGAGAATCTGGAAGAAATGGAACAATTCCTAGAAACCTATGCACTTCCAAATCTGAACCAAGAAGAACTACAAAATCTAAATGCACCAATCACAGACAAAGAAATTGAAACCGTTATTAAGAATCTCCCCAACAACAAAAGTCCTGGACCAGATGGCTTCACAAACCAATTCTACAAAACTTTTAGGAAACAGTTAATACCCATACTTCTTAAGCTATTCCATAAGATTGAGGAAACAGGAATATTCCCTTCCACCTTCTATGAAGCCAACATCACCCTGATAACAAAAGCTGATAAGGACAGAACAAAAAAGGAAAACTACAGACCAATATCTCTGATGAACATAGATGCCAAAATATTAAAACAAATCTTGGCCAACCGGATACAGCAACATATCAAAAAGATTGTTCATCATGACCAAGTGGGATTCATCCCAGGAATGCAAGGCTGGTTCAACATCCGTAAGTCAATCAATGTCAGTCACCACATCAATAAAAGCAAAGCCAAGGGAGTCGGGCTGTAGTGCAGCGGGCTAAGCGCAGGTGGCGCAAAGCACAAGGACCGGCCTAAGGATCCCGGTTCGAACACCGGCTCCCCACCTGCAGGGGAGCCACTTCACAGGTGGTGAAGCAGGTCTGCAGGTCTCTATCTTTCTCTCCTCCTCTCTCTCTTCTCCTCCTCTCTCCATTTCTCTCTGTCGTATCCAACAACAATAATAACTACAACAATAAAACAACAAGGGCAACAAAAGGGAATAAATAAATAAATAAATATTAAAAAAAAAAAAGCAAAGCCAAAAACCACATGATTATCTCAATAGATGCAGAGAAAGCCTTTGACAAAATCCAATACCTGTTCATGCTCAAAACTCAGTGGCATTTCTTTATGCAAACACTAAATCTGAAGAAGAAGACATCCAGAAATCAATCCCATTTACTGTTTCAGCAAAATCAATCAAATACCTAGGAATAAAGTTAACCAAAGAAGTGAAAGACTTGTATACTGAAAACTATGAGTCGCTACTCAATGAAATAAAACCTGATACCAAGAAATGGAAAGATATCCCATGCTCATGGATTGGAAGAATAAATATCATCAAAATGAATATTCTCCCCAGATCCATATACAAATTTAATGCAATACCCATCAAAGTTCCACCAAGCTTCTTTAAGAGACTGGAACAAACACTACAATCATTTATCTGGAACCTGAAAACACCTATAATTGCCAAAACCATCTTAAGGAAAAGAAACAGAAATGGAGGCATCACACTCCCAGACCTTAAACTATATTATAAAGCCATCATCATCAAAACAGCATGGTACTGGAACAAAAATAGGCACACAGACCAGTGGAACACAATTGAAAGCCCAGAAATAAATCCCAACACCTATGGGCATCTAATCTTTGATAAGGGGGCCCAAAGGATTAAATGGGAAAAGGAGGCTCTATTCAATAAATGGTGCTGGGAAAACTGGGTTGAAACTTGCAGAAGAATGAAATTGAACCACTTTATCTCGCCAGAAACAAAAATCAACTCCAAATGGATCAAAGACCTAGATGTCAGACCAGAAACAATCAAATACTAGAGGAAAACATTGGTAAAACACTTTCCCAACTACACCTCAAGGACATCTTTGATGAATCAAACCCAATTGCAAGGAAGACTAAAGCAGAAACAAACCAATGGGACTACATCAAATTGAAAAGCTTCTGCACATCCAAAGAAACTATTAAACAAACAGAGAGACCCCTCACATAATGGGAGAAGATCTTCACATGCCAGACATCTGACAAGAAACTAATCACCAAAATATATAAAGAGCTCAGCAAACTTAGCACCAAAAAAGCAAATGACCCCATCCAAAAATGGGCAGAGGATATGAACAAAACATTCACCTCAGAGGAGATCCAAAAGGCTAACAAACATATGAAAAATTTCTCTAGGTCACTGATTGTCAGAGAAATGCAAATTAAGACAACACTAAGATACCACCTCACTCCTGTAAGAATGGCATACATCAAAAAGGACAACAGCAACAAATGCTGGAGAGGTTGTGGGGACAGAGGAACCCTTTTACATTGCTGGTGGGAATGTAAATTGGTACAGCCTCTGTGGAGAGCAGTCTGTAAAACCCTCAGAAGGCTAGACATGGACCTTCCATATGATCCAGTAATTCCTTTCCTGGGGTTATACGCCAAGGACTCCATAACACCAAACCAAAAAGAGGTGTGTACTCCTATGTTCATATCAGCACAATTCATAATAGCTAAAACCTGGAAGCAACCCAGGTGCCCAACAACAGATGAGTGGCTGAGAAAGCTGTGGATATATGCATAATGGAATACTATGCAACTATTAAGAACAATGAACCCACCTTCTATGACCCATCTTGGACAGAGCTAAAAGGAATTATGTTAAGTGAACTAAGTCAGAAAGAGAAAGATGAGTATGGGATGATCCCACTTATCAACAGAAGTTGAGTAAGAAGATCTGAAAGGGAAACTAAAAGCAGGACCTGATCAAATTGTAAGTAGGGCACCAAAGTAAAAACCCTGCAGTGAGGGGCAGCTTATTGGGCCAGTGGGGGGTGGGAGTGGGTGGGAGGGATGGGTCACAGTCTTTTGGTGGTGGGAATGGTGTTTATGTACACTCCTAGCAAAATGTAGACATATGAATCAGTAGTTAATTAATATGAGAGGGGGAAAATAAATTGTACGTCTCAAAGTTTCTCAAAACACAAACTGAATCTTTTTAATATATAGGCTGTGTATTTGATATGCGGACTCTCAAATGCCTAGACCAAGTAGATTAAAAGCATCCAATAGCACAGCTATATACAAGATTCTGGATACTGTATAGGAAACCATAACAAAAGGACTTTTCAAAGTTAACCCAATTACCAAATAATGTGATGATAACATTAACTATCGATTGTCTTTTTGAACCCTAAGACAGCAGGAACCTCACATCTCCACTATAGAGCCCCTACTTCCCCCAGTCCTGGAACCCTTGGATAGGGCCCACTTTCCCATATGTGTCTCCCAATCCATACCAAATAATATTGCATCCACAGATCACAACCTAACCTAACCAACGCAACGATTGCCACCTCAACATGCTTCACCTCAGACTGTGTCCAGAGACTTCACGTGTGGAATGACAACCCTTCAGCTTCATTACTTGGGTTCCAGATGCCACCAGGATGCTTGCCAGGCTTCCCTGGATTGAAGACCCCACCAATGTGTCCTGGAGCTCAGCTTCCCCAGAGACACACCTTACTAGGGAAAGAGAGAGGCAGACTGGGAGTATGGACTGACCAGTCAACGCCCATGTTCAGCGGGGAAGCAATTACAGAAGCCAAACCTTCTACCTTCTGCAACCTTCAATGACCCTGGGTCCATGCTCCCAGAGGGCTAGAGAATGGGAAAGCTATCTTGGGAGGGGGTGGGTTAAGGAGATTGGGTGGTGGGAATTGTGTGGAGTTGTACCCCTCCTACCTTATGGTTTTGTTTGTTAATCCTTTCTTAAATAAAAAATTTAAAAAAAAAAAAGAAAGAAAAGAAAAGAGAGTTAACATACGAAGCCAAACAAATTGTTGAGCAATCATGGATCCAAAGCTTGGAATAGTGGAGAGGAAGTGTTAGGGAGGTACTCACTGTAAACTCTAGTGTACTTCTGCTTTCAGGTATATATTTTGCAGTAGTTTATGGATACGTATGAACATAAGCTCTCTCTCACAGAAACTGGTGTATATCTAGGTTATGGGACTTTGTTAGAAAGTGAACCACCTGAGATGGAATTAGAGTATACTGTGAACGGAAAGGTCTCACCCGAGTAATGAAGCTGAAGGGTTGTCATTCCACACGTGAAGTCTCTGGACACAGTCTGAGGTAAAGCATGTTGAGGTGGCAATCGTTGCGTTGGTTAGGTTGTGATCGGCGGATGCAATATTATTTGGTATGGATTGGGAGACGCATACGGGAAAGTGGGCCCTATCCAAGGGTTCCAGGACTGGGGGAAGTAGGGGCTCTATAGTGGAGATGTGAGGTTCCTGCTGTCTTAGGGTTCAAAAAGACAATCGATAGTTAATGTTATCATCACATTATTTGGTAAAGATGAGTATGGGATGATCCCACTCATCAACAGAAGTTGAGTAAGAATATCTGAAAGGGAAACTAAAAGCAGGACCTGATCAAATTGTAAGTAGGGCACCAAAGTAAAAACCTTATGGTGAGGGGTAGACATGCAGTTTCCTGCACCAGTGGGGGGTGGGAGTGGGTGGGAGAGATGGGTCACAGTCTTTTGGTGGTGGGAATGGTGTTTATGTACACTCCTAGCAAAATGTAGACGTATAAATCACTAGTTAATTAATATGAGAGGGGGAAAAATCAGTTGTATGTCTCCAAGTTTTTCAAAACACAAACTGTATCTTTTTAATATATAGGCTGTGTATTTGATATGCAGACTCTCTCAAAAGCCTAGACAAAGTAGATTAGAAGCACCCAATAGCACAGCTATATACAAGATACTGGATACTGTACAGCAAGCCCTAACAAAAGGACTTTTCAAAGCTAACCCAATTACCAAATACTGTCACTTTTAATTCTCTGTCAGAAGCCCACTCTAAGAAGTCAGTTGCTGGAACATAGTAACCAGAGGGTATCAGAGAAGAATAAAAAGGGGAAAAGATTCTTTCTGAGATAGAAGAAAAAATAAAATAAAAAACCCTCAAAATCAGAAAAGCCTCCTCTGTTTAGAGAAAGCTAGATATTTGCATATTTAACCCTCAACATTCTGTAGATGTAAAAGATAATGTATGTGCTTCTTGAACACCTTCTAAATTCAGGGGCAGGAAACTGAGAAAAATATCAAAGCAATTGCTAGAGAGAACACTTGAAAAGAAGGAGGAGGAGGAAGATAAGGAGAAAAAGAAAAAATAGATCTTGTTTCTTCTCTCAAAAAATCATCTTCCTTTTATTCTTCTGTTTCTTTTTTTAAATTTCTTTATTGGGGGATTAATGTCTTACATTAAACAGTAAATAGAATAGTTTGTACATACATAACATTTCTCAGTTTTCCACACAACAATACAACCCCCACTAGATCCTCTTTCATCCTTTTTGGACCCGTACTCTCCCCCACACACATCCCAGAGTCTTTTACTTAGGAACAATACACAAACTCCAGTTCAGGTTCTACTTGTGTTTTCTCTTCTGATTTTTCAACTTCTGCCTGAGAGTGAGATCATCCCATATTCATCCTTCGGTTTCTAACTTATTTCACTTAACACAATTTCTTCAAGCTCCATCCAAAATGGGCTGAAAACGGTGAAGTGAACGGTTTTAATAGCTGCGTAGTTTTCCATTGTGTATATATACCACAACTTGATCAGCCACTCATCTGTTGTTGGACACCTTAGTTGCTTCTGGGTTTTGGCTATTACAAATTGTGCTTTTAAGAACATAGGTATACACAAATCTTTTTGGATGGGTGTGTTGGGTTCCTTAGGATATATCCTCAGGAGAGGAATTGCAGGATCACAGGGTAGGTCTATTTCTACCCTTTTGAGAGTTCTCAAGACTATTCTCCACAGAGGCTGGATCAATTTACATTGCCACCAGCAGTGCAGGAGGGTTCCGTTGACCCCACAGTCTCTCCAGCATTTGGTGCTGCTACCTTTTCTGATGTATGACATTCTCACAAGAGTGAAGTGGTACCTCATTGTTGTCTTATTTGCATTTCTCTGACATCCAAAGACATGGAGCATTTTTTCATGTGTTTCTCAGTCTTTTGGATCTCTTGTGTGATGAATATTCTGTCCATGTCCTCTCCCCCTTTTTGGATGAAGTTATTTGTTTTCTTGTTGTTGAGTTTGGAAAGTTCTTTATATATTTTGCTGATTAGCCTCTTGTCTGATGTATGGCATGTAAAAATCTTCTCCCATTCTGTGAGGGGTCTCTTGGTTTGGATGCTGGTTTCTTTTGCTGTGCAGAAGATTTTTAATTTAATGTAGTCCCATAGGTTGATACTTGCCTTAGTCTTCTCTGAAAATGGATCCGTTCATTGAAGATGTCTTTAAAATTTATGTGGAAAAGAGTTTTGCCAATATTTTCCACTAAGTATCTGATAGTTGCTTGTCTAACATCCAAGTCCTTGATCCACTTGGAATTTACTTTTGTGTTTGGTGAAATACAGTGGTTCAGTTTCATTCTTCTGCATGTTTCAACCCATTTTTTCCAACACCATTTGTTGAAGAGACTCCTCTTTCCTCATTTAATAGTCTGGGCACCTTTGTCACACATTAGATGTCCAAAGTGCGGGGGCTTATTTCTGGGCTCTCAATTCTATTCCACTGGTCAGTGTGTCTGTTCATGTTCTAATACCAAGCAGTTTTGATGACAATGGCCTTATAATAGAATTTGAGATCTGGGAGTGTGATGCCTCCAGTTCTGTTCTTTCTTCTCAAGACTGTTTTGGCAATTCTAGGACTTTTCTGATTCCAGATAAACATTTGTCGCATTTGTTCTATTCTCCTAAAATGTGTTTGGGATCTTGATAGGGATAGCATTAATTTTGTATATCACTCTGAGTAGTATATTCATTTTAATGATGTTAATTCTTCCAAACTATGACCATGAAATATCTTTCCACTTCTTTGTGTCTTTTTCTAGTTCCTTAAGTAGTGATTAATAATTTTCAGTATACAGGTCTTTCACTTCTTTGGTTAGGTTTATTCCTAGATATTTTATAGTTTTTGTTGGTATAGTAAAAGGAATTGATTTCTGGATTACATCTTCTTCTAGCTTAATGTTTGCATAGAGGAATGCCACTGACTTTTGAATGTTAATTTTGTAGCCAGACACCTTACTGTATTGCCTGATGATATCCAAAAGCTTCTTGCTGGATTCCTTAGGTGTTTCTATGTATACTATCATGTCATCTGCAAATAGGGAGAGTTTGACTTCTTCTCTTCCTATCTGTATCCTTTAGTTCCTTGCTCCTACCTGGTTGGTATGGCAAGAATTTCCAACACTATGTTGAATAGCAATGGTGATATTAGGCAGCCCTGTCTAGTATGTGATCTGAGGGGAAATGCTTCCAGTTTTTCACCATTGAGTATGATGTTGGCTATAGGTTTGCTATATATAGACTGAACTATATTGAGTAATTTTCTATCTATTCCCTTTTTTTGTAGTGTTTTGATCATAAAGGGATGTTGGATTTTGTCAAAGATTTTCTCTGCATCTACTGATATGACAATGTGGTTTTTGGTCTTGCTTTTATTGATGTGGTAAATCTCATTGATTGATTTACATATATTAAACCAACCTTTCATCCCTGGGAGAAACCCCACTTGGTCATGATGAATAATATCTTTGGTGTACTGTTGTATCCAGTTGGCTAGAATGTTGTTCAATATTTTAGTATCTATGTTCATCAGAGATATTGGTTTGTAGTTTCCTTTTTTGGTTATGTCCCTGTCTGCATTTGGTATCATAGAAGATGGAAGGGAGTATTCCAGTGTCTTCAGTCTTCTGGAATAATTTAAAAGTAAAAGTATTACTTCATCTTTGTGGGTTTTGTACAATTCATTTGTAAAACCATCTGGTCCAGGACTTTTATTCTTAGGAAGGTTTTTGATAACTGTTTCAGTTTCATTGGCTGTGATGGGCCTGTTCATATTATCTAGTTCCTCTTTATTTAATTTTGGAAGGTCATAGGTATCTAGGAAATCATCCATTTCTTCCAGGTTCTCTAGCTTGGTGGCATATAGTTTTTCATAGAAGCCTCTCATGATATGTTGAATTTCTGCAATGTCTGTTGTGTTATCTCCTCTTTCATTTAATATTTGATTTATTTGGGTCTTTACCCTTTGTTATTTTGTGAGTCTGGCTAAAGGTTTGTCAATTTTTTTCACTCTTTTGAAGAATCAACATTTACTTTTGTTGATCTTTTGTATGGTTTTCTTATTATCAATGTTATTTATTTCTGCCCTAATTTTAGTTATTTCTGTCCTTCTGGTTGCTCTAGTGTTCCCTTATTATTCTTCTTCTAGGTCCTTAAAGTGTGCAAGCAGGTTGTTTATTTTTTGTTGTTTCCTAATGTGTGCTTGTATAGCTATGAACTTCCCTCTCAGTACTGCCTTAGCTGTGTCCCAAATATTCTGTGTCTAGTGTCTTCATTTTCATTGAACTCTCAAAACATTTTGATTACTTCCTTTATTTCCACTTTGACCCAGTAGTTGTTAAATAGCATACTGTTGAGATTCCACATTTTGGAACTATGTCTAATCTTTTGTTGATTGTTAAGTATTAGTTTAATTCTACTGTAGTCTGAGAAGATGCTTGGGATGATTTCAATGCTCTTGAATTTGCTGATGCTGTTTTTGTGGCCTAACATATGGTCTAACCTTGAGAATGACCCAGGTGTACATGAATAGAAGGTGTATTCCATTTTCTTGGGATGAATGACTCTGAAAATGTCCAATAATTCTAGTTTCTCTATCTCCTCATTTAACAACCTCATGTCTTTATTGATTTTCTGCCTGGATGACCTGTAAAGTTGAGAGAATGGGATGTTGAAGTACCCTACTATTATTGTGTTGCTGTTAATATATTGCTGTAGCTCTTTCAGTAGATGTTTGATGTATTTAGATGGCTTCTCATTGGGTGCATAGATGTTAATAATTGTTAAGTCCTCTTGATTGACTGATCCTCTGAGCATTAAGTTATGTGCATCCCTATCTTTTAAAATTTTATTTATTTTAAAGTCTATTGTGTCAGATATGAGAATAGTTGTTCCTGCCACTTTTTGTGGTCCATTTGTTCAGATGATAGTTTTCCATCCTTTCACTTTGAGTCTGTGTTTGTCTTGTTGAGTTAGGTGGGTTTCCTGTAGACAGCATATTGTTGGGTTGTGTTTTCTGATCCATCTTCCTAATCTGTGTCTTTTAAATAGATGAATTCAGGCTATTGACATCTATTGATATCAAAGACTGAAGATACTTTAACGCCATTCTTGTAGACTTTTAGAGTGTTCTGATATATGGCATATTTATGGTGGTCTGTTTATAGGAGAACTTTCAGAACTTTTTTCAAGGCAGGCTTGGTGATAGTTGATTCTTTCAACTGTTGCTTGTCTGAGAAGGTTTTGATGCCTCCATCTAGTCTAAATGACAGTCTAGTAGGATATAGTAGTCTTGGTTAAAAGCCTTTCTCATTGAGCACTCAATAGATACCTTACCTTTCTCTTCTGGCCTGTAGTGTTTGTGTGGAAAAGTCTGCTGCTAATCTTATGGGTTTTCCTCTGTAGGTGACTCTTTATTTTTCTCTTGAAGCCTTC
The DNA here is from genome assembly GCF_950295315.1 of Erinaceus europaeus. Classification (NCBI taxonomy): domain Eukaryota; kingdom Metazoa; phylum Chordata; class Mammalia; order Eulipotyphla; family Erinaceidae; genus Erinaceus; species Erinaceus europaeus. The sequence goes on along the minus strand of NC_080166.1, from coordinate 42,149,172 downwards.
AGGATCCTTTCTTTATCCTTATTCCTTCCCATTCTAAATATAATGTGTCTTGGTGTCTTTAAGTCTGGGTTAATTCTGTTTGGGACCCTCTGGGCTTCTTGAACCTTTATGTCTTTGATGTTGTCTAGACTAGAGAAGTCCTCAGCTATTATGTCCTAAAGAATCCTTTCTCCCCCCACCCTTTCTTCCTCTCGTAAGCCAATAATGCATATATTATTTCTTTTGATGTCATCCCATATGTCTCTGTTCTTATTTTCAGTATCTGTTAATCTCTTTTTGAGATCTCTTACTTCTTTTTTAGTTGTCTCTAATTTGTCCTCCATCTTAATTCTGCCCTTAGCCTCCTTTATTCTATTCTTTCTCCCCTCTACTCTTTTCTGCAGTTCATCTCTTTGTTATCTTGTCCTGATACTGTTTTAGCTTTTAACTTGTTCAACTAGTTGCGTTCTTAGCTCTGCTATTTTAGCTTTAAGCTCTCTAATAACCTTGAGATAATTAATGTTTTCTTCCAGAGTCTCATTTGTTGTCTCTGCATTTCTGATGATAATTTTTTCAAGCTCTTTACTCATTCCTGTCACTATTTCCTTAACAAGTATTTGGATGTTGTCCTCACTATTTTGTGGTTCAAGCTTTGGAGGGCTTTTAGCTATACTCCTGTACTGGTTCATTTCTCAATGTTTCTTCTTGTTGGTTTAACCATTCTATACAGTATTTTATGAGGTCTCTCTCAGTACTTTTCAAATTACTCACTCTTGCCTGGATTGACTTGAGTCTAAGTAAGGTGCTTAAAGAGTTCACAGTTGTGGAAATTAACAGTTGTTTCAATATTATTTCAATCCCTGAGTTGGAGCACAGGGGCTGTTAATATCCTCTTTTGTGTTTTTTCTTCCCTGTAGGCTATGGTAGCCTAAGGGCTTTTAAACTATAAGTAGGCTTCTTAGCTTAATTCCTCACTCCTGACCAAGAGATAAAGCAGGGTGGGGAAGAGATAATACAGTGGTTATGCAAAGAGACTCTCACAACCCAAGAATCCAAAGCTTCAGGCTCAATTCAGCTTCTCTGCCAAGCCAGGCAGCACTGTTGGGTCCTATGAGTTTCTAAACAAGTCCCGTTTATAGTGTGTAGGTTCTGAGGCAATTATTCACCATGTTTTCATCAGGAGAACAATGTGCAAAACTCCCACTATACAGCCCCACTGCTAGATCGCCAAGGTGTAGCTCTTTTCCTGAGTTTCCTGATCAGTTCTCTTTTCCCAGATGTCAGCACAGGGCCTCCCCCTCCCCTGCTGTTCCAGTCTCTGAGGGCAGTAGCAATGGAGACTCACAGTTGTATTTGATGAGTCTTAGGGGTGTCCTCTCCTCCCTTCAGCAGTCTTTTTATTGGTAAAGCAGACTGGAGGTAGTACCTCAAGTGGTAAACTACAGTACTGTTACCAGCCACTCAATCTCTCCTTAGCCTCCTCCCTGTCCAGGAGCCACACGTGTTTGCACTCATTGGTGGTTTGGTGGGTTCCTGAAGTCGTTCTAGTCCTGCCTTGTTGTGGTTGCAGGTGGTCTTCTTTGTTATTCCTAGTTGACCCAGGAAAGGAGAGGATAGGATAGGAGAGGAGAGGAGAGGAGAGGAGAGGAGAGGAGAGGAGAGGAGAGGAGAGGAGAGATGAGAAACATAGCTGCTGCTGCTCCATAGCCCCACCTCCAGAAAAAAAAAAATCATCTTCCTTAAAACAAGACAAGAATATTCTCATTCTAGTAAAGGAAGCCAAATACTGTAATTGAAGGATTGTAGGAAATTGTATATATAAACTTTGCTTTCTACTTTTTGGTATTTTCATACATCTTTAAAAAAATTCTCTTTTAAGGTCAGATCAATGGGGTTTACAGATAACAGTATTTATATATTTTTCCACACATTTGAGAGCTACTCTCTTCCCTGATCCAGCTTTCTAGTCCTATTTCCAACTCTGACACCATCTCACCAGACAATAGTTTCAACCCACCTCCATGTTAGCTATTGGGCTCAGGCAAAACTAAAGTCATGGACTCCTTGGAATATACCTAAAATAGAGTTCCTAGCTTCTTCCAACATGAAGACCCCAAATTTCATCTGCTATATTCTTACCTTTGGGTTCCTGATTATTAAACAGTTTGTTCTGCTTTACATCTTAATGATTTTCAGTCAACAAGTTGCAGATGCTACCATGACATCAACCTGACTTCCCTGCCCACATGACCTCACCAATGTGTCCTAGAACCCCACCTCCCCACAGCTCTACCCCACTAGGGAAAGATAGAAACAGGCTGGATGTATGGACCAACCTGCCCATAACCAGCAGAGAAGCAATTATAGAAGTCAGACCTCTCACCTTCTGCACCCCATAAAGATCTTTGGTCTGTACTCCCAGAGGAATAAAGAATAGGGAAACTTCCTATGGAGGGAATTAGATGTGGAACTCTGGTGGTGGGAACTGTGTAGAATTGTACCCCTTTTCTCCTACAATCTTGTTGATCATTATTAAATCACTAATAACATTTTAAAAAACAAAAAAAATTCTCTTTTATATTGAAAGAGGCATTTTTGAAAGAAATATTTCTAAAAGAAAATAAATTAAAGAAGCAAGAGCTTGCTAGATATTCTCATTATGAATACTAAACTACCTTAAAGTACATATGAACTTCTTTATATTTAGTCTTCTACTGAAATGTGCAATAAGATAAGAAGGACTTTTCATCATGTTACCAATATTGGTGGGCAAAGGTAAAGTGAGCATCAAAGAACCATAAAAATAGAATATTCTAAAAAAAAAAAAAAAAGACCAGGTGGTAGTGCTCATGTTGTTATTTAAGAGGATCAGGGTTCAAGTCCCTGGCCCCCACCTACAGGGAGGAAATTTCACAAGTGATTCTGAATATCTCTCTTCCTCTCTCTCCCTCACCACTTATCTCTGATTCTGTCAAAAAAGAGGGGGGGTGGAGAGAAAGAGAAAGAGAGAGAGAGAGAGAGAGGAAAAATACCACCAACAGCAGTGAAACTGTTGTACAGGCACAGAGTCCCAGCAGTAACCCTGGTGGCAAAAAATAAAATAAAAATAATAAATAATAAATAATAATAAAAGACCAAAAAGGATAGAGGCAGCCTCTAAGGGGAGAAAGTTGAAATTGTGCAGATACCCCTGCCAAGCCTTATCACCTCTCCCTAGCTGATACATGAAGACAACTGTGAGATGCAAAGGTCTTAAGGGGAATCTTTTTGATCTTGAATCATTATTTTAGCATAAAAGTGTTGCACTTTGCAATTGGGAAGCCCATAAAAATGCACCTCTCAGATTTCCTATAACATAGAACATAACCAAAAGTCCCAGCTGCTATGTGCTGAAATCTAGTATCATATTTGAGCCAAGATCATACTTTTCATTAACTACTTACAGACCAATAACTAAGTGCAGCAGGAATATGAAAGCAGAAAACTATGATGTAATCTTCCTAAAATTGTACTGAAACCTAACACCGTCCTTCCTGTCTTCCCCGTCTCCTGCTCAGGGTTCAGATCAGCATCCCCATCTTAAAATTCTCTGTCTTCCCAATTCCTACACTTATACTCTTAAATGCACCCCACCACCACCACAGAATCCCTTGCACATCTAATTCCATCCTGGCACTAAGGACCTGGACTATAGAGGAGTGGTCCTCCATGCTTGACCATCTCCAAATCCAGTAACTCCTGGATAGAGAGTTGAGGCACTCATAGAGATTGAGGCACTGGCATCTCTTTCCTATTTGCAAATCTATTTATGCAAAAGACTTACTGACTAGGTTTCCATATATATATAGCATCAAGGAAAAAGATTTTAAAAGATGAGGAATCGCAAGAAATAGGAAGACCTGAGACAGTCCACTCTCTCACTAGTTGGCATGTTTCCATAAGTCAAATGGATACTGTAGCTTGTCAGTGGACATGAATGATGCTGCTTATAGATAAGCTTATGAACTTATAGATGCTTCTTGTAGATAAGCAACACTGGTGGGGATTCCAGTCCACCCCACCCCTCTAAACTGCTAAGGAACAGGGTGCCTGAGATGAAGCCTAAGACTGAGCTAGAGAAGGTCATGCCAGAGCAGATTTCACAAACAAACGAACTCTACATGGGAAGATTCTCAACTCCAAATAGCTTCCATGATAGAATCTGCATGTGAACAACTAGTCACCTCATGGGTGGTGACTCAGAGAGTCAGTATAACCAATAAGACATACCACAGCCAGAGAAGACAAAAGAGATTTGTTCCTTTTTGCTAAACGTTTTCTCCCCAGTTTGCAATAGCTCAGAGGACAAAGATATTTATAAAGGGAGAATAAAGTGAAAGAGAAGACTCTATGCCTCTTGCTCCCCCAAAGCCCAAACTTGTTAAAACCTAAAGTAAAATAATTTGGTTTAGAATATACCAGACATTTTTAATTTTAATAATATACTTCATTTAATATAGTACACTCAAAATATTACTTCAACATGCAATTAATATAAGTATTAATAATATATTCTACTGGGGGTCGGGCGGTAGCCAGTGGGTTAAGCTCATGTGGCAAGAAGGGCAAGGACCAGCATAAGGGTCCCAGTTTGTGCCCTGGCTTCCCACCCTGCAGGGAGGTCACTTCACAAGCAGTGAAGCAAGTCTACAGGGTCTTTCTTTGTCTCCTCTCTGTCTTCCCTTCCTCTCTCCATTTCTCTCTGTTGTATCCAACAACAATGACATCAATAACAACAACAATAATAACCACAACAATGATAAAACAACAAGGGCAACAAAAGGAGAAAAAAATAGCCTCCAGGAACAGTGTATTCATGGTGCAGGCACTGAGCCCCAGCAATAAGTCTGGAGGCAAAAAAAAAAAAAAAAAAAACTATATATTCTACAAAGTTTTCAGGCTTTGATTCATTTTAGCAGGCACTTTTATTTCATAGAATATAAGTAAAATACAACATGGAAATAATCAAAATAAAGTTAAGTATGTGCTTCTATTAATTACACCAGACTTTCTGATACTTGTATATAACCAGAGAAGCTATGGAATCTTCGTGAGAACCCATAAAAAAAAAAAAAAAAGGAGTGTAGGGACCAGGTGGCAGTCCACCTGGTTGAGTGCACGTTATAATGCACAAGGACCCAGCTTCAAGCCCCTAGTCCCCACCTATAGAAGGAAAGCTTCACAAGTGGTGAAGCAGTGTTGTAGGTGTCTCTTTGTCTCTCTCCCTCTCTGTCTCCCCCTTTCAATTTCTGGCCATCTCTATCCAATAAACAAATAAGGATAAGAAAAAAAAAGTAAAAACAAAGAAAAGTGCGAATGTGATAGGCAATTGTAAGAATATATCCAATGGAGAGGGTTGGGCGGTAGCTCAGTGGGTTAAGCACACATGCGTAAAGCTCAAGGACTAGCAAAAGGATCCTGGTTGAGTCCCTGGCTCCCCATCTTCAGGGGAGTCACTTCACAGGCATTGAAGCAGGTCTGCAAGTGTCCATCTTTCTCTCCCCTTCTCTGACTTCCCCTCCTCTCTCGATTTCTCTCTGTCCTATCCAACAACAATGACATCAATAACAATGATAATAATAACCACAACAATGAAAAACAGGGTAACAAAAGGGAAAAAATGGCCTCCAGGAGCAATGGATTCATGGTGCAGGCACCGAGCCCCGGCAATAACCCTGGAAGCAAAAAAATATATATATCTCTAATAACTCTCATCACTGAAAAGTCTCCTTCCCACATATGTAAGCGAACCTCTGGATGTTACATTACATGGCAGATACCTTTGAAGTGTAATTACATGTCCTAATCAATTAACTTTAAAGTAAGAGCTTGAAGAAGTCATGTTAAGTGAGATAAGTCAGAAAGAAAAGGATGAATTTGGGATGAACTCATTCATGGACAGAAGTTGAGAGATAAGAACAGAAAGGGAAACACAAAACAGAACTTAGACTGGGTTTGGTGGCAAGGGAAGGGGCTTTCAGATCCTGATACATAATAGAGGAAGACCTAGGCTGGGGGTAAGAGTGTTTTGCAGAAATTGAGAAAAATTTTACACATGCATCAAAAACTGTATTTACTGTAGACCATTAAGTCCCCAATTAAAAATAAAATAAAACAAAGAAATTATCCTTGATTATCCAGTGGGCCAAATCTAATTACCAAAGTCCTATTAAAAAGCAGACAGTTTGCTCTGGCTGGTATCAGAGAAGTCAGGTCTGAAGCGGATATCTTCGCCCACCCTGTTCAACGCTTGACGTCTCGTCACCCAATCTGGTCCCCTACGCCTTCACTGAACTTCTCTGTTCCAGTCTCTTGGAAACAGAGCTGGCAGTCAGCTGAGGTAAAGAACAAACACCTCATCACAGACCCCTGCAAGCATCAACCCGGCTTTGACCTAGCACGTTATGATTGGGCCCTCCTCAATCGCTATCGAACAGGCCATGGCCGGTGCGCCGCTATGTTCCATCGCTGGGGAGCCAGAAACGACCCGAACTGCCCCTGCAGCTACAGACAGACTATGACCCACATAGTCAACGACTGCCACCTCTCCAGATTCAAAGGAGGTTTCGAAACTTTACATCAGGCTCAACCTGATGCTGTTGACTGGCTATGGAAGAAGGGCAAACGCTAGAAGAAGAAAGGTCTGAAGCATGATGTGAATTCGGAATAAAGGATCCAGCTGCCAGCTGCAGTGTTGTGAAAGGACCTGGGAACAATTTATGAGGTATCTGCTGACATGAAATTGGGTGTTGTGCTAGAGGAGGAGAATGGGTCCAACTGACATCCAGAGAACTTGAACCTCGGTCCTACCCTACAGTCACAAAGTTGTCCTGCCAACAACCTGAAGGAGATTGAAAATGGGCTCTTCCAACATTCACCAGATAAATTCCCATAGAGTCAACTCCTTGAACGTAATACCCTAAGCAAAGCCAAGGTTCTCCAATGAACAGGTATCTCAGGCCAAGAATGCAGAACCCAAGCACATACATAGAAGAGCATTGACAGCTCTCACAACACAAACCTGATGTTGTTGGCACTGTACCACCCTCACCTTCTACCATCATTTTGAAAACTAGATAATAGTCAACCTGTTTTCTACCACGACATCACTACCATTACCCCCTACACACACACTCACATACACACCTAAGAAAGAGCTACTTCTTTCCTTTTATCTTAATTTTTAATTCTTCCATCTGGTTTCCATTTCTTCCCAGAAGGTTCTTGATGCCCTTATTTCCAAACCATTTTCTGTACATAAAGCTCTTTTTTCCCACCAATTTTTATAATCCATTCTGGAAAATACACCCTGAGCCCCTGGGCTTCTGCCCATTCTGCTTTTCATTATTGTAATTGCAGTGTGGTTAAACCAGTAATGTTGAAAGTGTGTGTGTGTGTGTGTGTGTGTGTGTGTGTGTGTGTGTGTGTGTCTTATGCATTCTACTCCAAAGTTTGATAAGAGTGGGCTAGCCACATAGATACGTATGGACATGCTTCTTTTCTAGGTAGTGTGATGTTCTGACAGAAATATAATAAAAAGGAAGAAAGAAGGAACAAAGAGGAAAACCAAGGTTCTGAAATACAAGTCTTCCAATTTTAAGATGGGAAATATTTCACAATTATTTGTACTAAGCCTTTGTGTGCAGGGGACAAAATTCTTATGATGAGCATGAAAAATTAAAATATAGGCTGTTAGTACATTAAAAACCTTTACCCACAGATGAAATCATTTTGAGTGCTTTATCTAAGGTCTTTTGACATTTCCAGGGTTCTTGCATTTCTATTCAGACTCATCAAAAACTATCCCCAAGTGACTATAGAATCACTTATTTCCTTTTCTCTTGATTAGTTTTTCTCTTCAGACCTTGGATGGCTGTTTTACTGCTGCTCCCAAGGCTGACGTTCCTACTAGGGTTAAAAGAAAGAACCCTGAGTAGCAAAGCTGGGGTCTCAAGTTTTTCTTGTTTCACCCCAAGCATAAAAGGGCCATTTGTGGATTGATCTACCCATCAGAAAACCATGTCACCCAATCTCCCTGCTTTGCAACTTTCCAGAAGATTGATGGTAAATATAATATATATGAAAATGAAGGAGGGAAATGTATGCAGAGCTTCAGTGGTGGCGCAGGAGGCTAGAAACGACATTGTGCAGTACATCATTTCATCGGAATTTCTCATATTCAGGACATTGACTCTGAAATTACTGCAGTCTTAGTGTATAATGTCCTGTATTGGGATTCTAGGGTGAAAAGAAAAGATTATTTGAAGCTATAAAATCAAGGTTTACTTATTTGGGTCTATATTATAGTAAGAAAGAGAAAATTACAAGAAAATAAGAAATGCTATAAACAAAGCACACACACACACATACTTACAGTGAGCTCATTATTCTATCCTAGGGCACCAAGCAGATTACCCACAGAAGAAGGAACATAACGTGCATAACATGATAGTAAACTAATGAAACTTAATATCTAAGACATAGTCAGATAAATAGTGTAAGCAGTTAATGTTTTTTTTTTCTGCTTTTTTTTTTTTTTGCCTCCAGAGTTATTGCTGGGGCTCAATGCCTGCACCATGAATCCAATGCTCCTGGAGGCCATTCCCTCCCCCTTTTGTTGCCCTTGTTGTTGTAGCCTTGTTGTGGTTATTATTGTTGTTGATGTCATTCGTTGTAGATAGGACAGAGAGAAATGGAGAGAGAAGGGAAGACAGAGAGGGGGAGAGAAAGATAGACACCTGCAAACCTGCTTCACCGCCTGTGAAGTGACTCCCCTGCAGGTGGGGAGCCAGGGGCTCAAACCAGGATCCTTATTCTGGTCCTTGCGCTTTGCACCATGTGCACTTAACCCATTGCTCTACTGCTCGACCCCCCAGTTAATGGTATGTATATACTTTCTTCAAGTTTGGGAGCTACTCTCTGCCCTGTTTCAGCTTTCTAGCCCTATTCTCAATTCTGACACCATCTCCCCAGACACTGTTATTAGCCCACATGCATGTTAGCTATCAAGTTAAGGCAAAAATTACTAAAATTATGGGCTCCATGGAATATACCTAAAAGGGACTTCTAGATTCTTCCCACACACAGAATTTCATCTGTTTTATTCCTACCTTTGGGCTCCTGTTTATTAAACAGTTTGTCCTGCTTTAAATCTTACTGCCTTGCGGCCACAAAATTACACAGACTAATATGATTATTTCCTGACTTCCCTGGGCATATGACCTCACCAATTGTCGGGAGATTGTGAGGATGTGGTAGAGCTTGGCAGGGCTTGACCTGAGGAGTGCATCTATCCTGTCAGTCTCTCTCTACGAGAGGTTGAGCAAGTAGGGACAGGAATAACCTCAAAGGTTTGTCCCATCTTATCAGAATCCCTGCCTTACAAAGCACCCTGCATTCCTGATTCTGTGGCCTGCTCCCTTATTATCCACATAATTATTGTTTTGCCTGAAAGATTCCCACGCATTCCATTCCTCTGATCTATCTTCTTTCTACCCTCAAGACCCTCCCTGCCTACAGAGTATTATTATTTATCCTACCAGTTAAAACCCTCGCAACAGTTGCTAAGGAAGTTACTTTTCCCAGCCCCCTTTTGCCTTTCTTCGCCCCTTTCCAAACTATGTCAAGCGATTTCCCTTTCGGCTTGCCACTTCCAGTCCAACCTTTAAAAGCCTGGACTCCCTGATCAATAAAGAATCAAATTGCCTCGCTGCCACGAGCTCTGTTCATGAGTCATCTCCCTCATGTAGCTGAGTGAGTATCAGCCCAGGCTGGCTCCAGTCGCACCCAGAGAGTATGCACCCAGGAAGAGACACCCCCACACTAGCCCAGCAACCAATGTGTCCAAGAACCTCACTTCTCTAGAACCTGACCCCAATAAGGAAAAATATAAACAGGCTGAGGGTATGCATCTCACTGTTAATGCCCATGTCCAGTGAAAAAGCAATTACAGAAGCCAGAACTTCCACCTTCTGCACCCCATAAAGAATTTTAGTCCATACTCCCAGAGTATAAAGAATAGGGACATCTTGGGGCTGGGCAGTAGAGCAGCAGGTTAAGCACACATGATGCAAAGCACACCGACTGGCGTAAGGATCCTGGTTCAAGCCCCCAGATCCCCACCTGCGGGGGGGGGGGGGGTCGCTTCACAAGAGGTGAAGCAGGTCTGCAAACGTCTATCTTTCTCTCCCCCTCTCTGCCTTCCCCTCCTCTCTTGATTTCTCTCTATCCTATCCAACAACACAATGGCAACAACAATAATGATAAGGGCAACAAAAGGGGCAACAAAATGGGGGGAATGGATTCCAGGAGCATTGGATGCGTAGTGCAGGCATCGAACCCCAGAAATAACCCTAAAGGCAAAAAAAAAAAGAATAGGGATGTCATCCAGTGGAGAGGATGGGACATAGAACTCTGGTGATGGGAACTATGTGCAATTGTAGCCCTATTATCTTACAATCTTGTAAATCGTTACTAAATCACTAGTAAAAAAAATGTACAAAAATATCTATGAATAAGAACAAAAGAGGTTAAACTAGAAAAAATCTAAGACCTGATTGGTGGTGGGGGGTGGTTGGTAGAAGGGCTTATATCAACACAGATGGAAGGTTTTGTAAAATGTGAAAGATAACATCTTTTTTAAACAAAAGTCATGAAGATTGTTGTCTCCTTCTTGTCTAATTTAGCTTCTGTATTTGGTTGGCTTTATATAGGCCATAAACATGAGGAGGATCCAGGTTAGAGAAAGTTGAGTTGAGGATATGTTTTGTTTGGGAGTAGTAGAAAAGTGAACTATGGGGCTCACAACACACCCATCCAAAAAGATTTGTGTACACCAAATTTTCATAGCAGCACAATTTGTAATAGCCCAAACCTGGAAGCAACCCAGATGTTCAACAACAGATGAGTGGCTGAGCAAACTGTGGTCTGTATACACAATAGAATACTACTCAGCTATTAAAAATGGTGATTTCATCATTTTCAGCTCATCTTAGATAGAGCTTAAAGAAATCCTGTAAAATGAAATAAGTCAGAAACAGAAAGATGAATATGGGATTATCTCATTCAAGATCAGAAGAGAAAACACTTAGCGGAACTTAGACTGAAGTTGGTGTATTCCACCAAAGTAAGAGACTCTGGGGTGGGTGGGCGTGAGGGTACAGGTACAAGAAAATAATGACAGAGGACCTAGTGAGGTTTGTATAGTTATGTGGAAAACTGAGAAATGTTATGAATGTACAAACTATTGTATATACTGTGGAATGTTAAATATTAATCCCCCAGTAAAGGAAAAAATAAATTTAAAAAAAAGAAAAGAAATAGGCTGGGAGTATGGATCAACCTGCCAATGCCCATGTCCAGTGGAGAAGCAATAACAGAAACCCCATAGGAAAAAAAGAGAGAGAGAGAGATGGGGACTCAGTGGTAGCACACCTGGTTGAGTGGACATGTGCCTGAGAACCCTAGTCCCCACATGCAGAGGGAAAGATTTTCATGCTTATGAAGCAGGGATCCAGATGTCTCCCTGTCTCTCTTCCTCTATATCTTCCCCTACCCTCTCAATTTCTCTCTCTATCAAATAAATAAATAGATAAATGAGAATAAAAAGTGAAATATATTTATTTACTTGGGTTTCAGTCATTCTTCTATCAGTCACATGATTCCTAGTATGCCTAGAACCATTGCTCTCAGGTGCACTCCAGTGGTCCCTGAGTGAAGAAGAGATCAAAGGAGTGAGGGCCAGCCAGTGGTACACCCAGTTAAGTGCACATAGTGCTATGCACATGAACCCAGACAAGGATATAGGTTTGAGCCCCTGGCTCCCCACCTACAGGGTGTGAGGGTGGGATATGCTTCACAAGTAGCAAAGCAGGTCTGCAGGTGTTTATCTTTCTCTCTCCCTCTCTATCTCCACCTCCCCTTCTCAATTTCTCTCTGTCCTACCAAATTTTTAAAAACAGAAAAAATGGCTGCCAGCACTGAGTTCCAGCAATAATCAGGGATTTGGGAAAGAGACAGAGAGAGAGAGAACATATCAATATGAATGTGTACCAGGAACACATTGAAAGTTGGGGGAGGAACAGGGGTAGATAGCATAATAGTTATGCAAAGATACTGTCATACTGAGACTCATGTCCTAGGTTCAATCCCCTGCACCCCCATAAGCAAGAGCTGACCTGGTAAAAATAAATAAATAATAGTAGGAGTAAAAATAGATGTGAAATACATTAGAATCCACAGAAAATTCTTTTATTTATTTATTCATTTCATTAGTAATTTAATAATGGTTTGCAAAATCATGATTACAGGAATATAGTTCCATACTGCACATGTGTCACACCTCCCCCAACCCCCACCCCATAGCCACTGAATTTTTACTTACTCTTAGTGGCAGTTTCAATACATTTTTTACAAGTTCATGTATATATATGTGTGTGTGTGTGTGTGTTTATTTATTGGATAGATAAAGAGATAAATCAAGAGGGTAGGGGGAGAGAGAGAGGAAGAGAGACAGAGAGACAACTGCAGCAATGCTTCATTGCTTGCAAAGCTTTCCCCCTGCAGGTGTGGACTGTGGACTTAAACTTGGGCCATTGCACATTGTAACAGGTGTGCTCAACCAGATGTGCGACCATCCAGCCCCCAAGTTCATGTATTTCTATTCTTTATATTACATATATGAGAGAAACCATCCTGCAGTTATCTTTCAAAGAAATGTAGTTATTTCCTAACAGACATAAATGATAGCAGTAAGAGCCACTAAACACAGAGAACTAAAGGATGAAACTTCTTGACTCTATCTCTTCCCCTAATACAGAGGCAGGGCTAGGAGGTAGCACAATGGTTATACAAACACTTTCATAACTGATGACCCACGGTTTCAAATTCAATCCCAAGCAACACCATAAATTACAGATAACAAGTGCTCAGGTGAAATAAAAAAGAAATAAAGAAAGGAAGGAAGGAAGGATGTCACCCTACAGCATAGGAGAACTTTACACAAAACACATCAGCAAGCTTATTACCAAAAAGAAAGTAGCAGCTCCATTAGAAAATGGAATGAACAGTGGATCAGCAGTTATAGAAACCAGATCTACCACCTTCTATGCCTCATAAAGATCTTTGGTCTGTACTGCCAGGGGGAAAAAGAATAGGGAAGCTTCCAATGGAGGGGATCAGATATGGCACACTGGTGGCAGGAATTGTATGAATTGTACCCCTCTTATCCCACAGTCTTGTCAATCATTATTAAATCACGACTAATAAAAAGAAGTTAAAATAAGAAACGACAAAGCAGAACTTGTACTGGGTTTGGTGTATTTCACCAAAGTAAAAGACTCTGGGTTGCCGGGGGGGGGGGTGCAGGTCCTGGAACATGATGGCAAAGGATGACCTAGAGGGAGTTGAAATGCTATGTAGAAAACTGAGAAATATTACACATGTACAAACTACTGTATTTTATTATTGACTGTAAACCATTAATCCCCTCAATAAAGAAAAAAATTAACACCATTAAAAAAAGAAAAGAAAGAAAATGGAAAGAGGACATGGACAGAAATTTCACCAAGAAAGAGACCCAGAGGGCCAACAGATATATGAGAAAGTGCTCTAAATCACTGATTATCAGAGAAAAGTAAATAAAGACAATGAGATACCATTCAGAATGTCATATATCAGAAACGACAAGGGAAAAAATGTTGGAGTGTTTGTGGGGGGAAAGGGACACTTCTGTTCTGCTGATGGGAATGTAAAATGGCTCAACCATTGTGGAAAGCATTCTGGGGACTTCAAAGAGCACTAGAAAGTAACCTACCCTATGACCCAGCAATGTCTCTCCTAGGGATTTATCCAAAGAAAACAAAAACACCAGGGAGTCAGGTGGTAGTGTAGCGGGTTAAGCACATGTGGCTCGAAGTTTGGCATAAGGATCCCGATTTGAGTCACCGGCTCCCCACCTGCAGGGGAGTTCCTTCACAAGCAGTGAAGCAAGTCTGCAGGTGTCTATCTGTCTCTCCCCTCTCTGTCTTTCCCTATCTCCATTTCTCTCTGTCTTATCTAACAACATCAATAACAATGACAATAATAACTACAACAATAAAACAAGGGTAACAAAAGGAAACAAAAACACCTATCAGAAGATATCTGTGTATACCTATGTTCATAGCAGCACAATTTGTAATTTCCAAAACCTGGGAGCAACCCAGATGTCCAACATCAGATGAGTGACTAAAAAGAACTGTGGTGTATATATGCATTATGGAATACTACTCAGCTGTTAAAAATGATAATGTCATCTCCTTTGCATCATAACATTTAAAATGAAGATATCATGTTAAAGATACCATGATAAGATGAAAGGAGAAGGACAAATACCAAATGATCTCTCTTATAACTGGGACTTCATATATGAGGGTAGAGAGGAAGGAACAAACTGAAATGTGACCTGGACAAGGTACATTGTATCAAAGCAAAAGACTCTGGGGAATGTAAGGAAGGAATGAGTTCAGAAAAGAAAAAGAAAACATTATCTTATACTAATGTAACACCACTATGTTGCTTTAACAGGTAACCTGCCATCAATTCTTGTTGTATTAAAATGGTGCACTTTAAAATTAAACAAACAGCCCTTCCAGATGCAGGGCTATGAGCAGCAGCAAATCTGTTTCTCTCCTCTCCTCTGCTCTCCCAGATCAACTAGGAATACCAAAGGAGACCACCTGGGACGGAAACAAGACAGGACTGGAACGACTTCAGGAACCCACCAAATCACTGGTGAGTGCAAACACATGTGGCTGGTGGACAGAGAGGAGCCTAGGGAGAGATTAAGTGGCTGGTAACAGTCCAGCAGTTTATCAGTAGAGACACCACTTCCAGTGTGTTCCACAAGGGGACGGCTGAAGGGAGGAGACGACTCCCCAGAGACTCACCAAGTGCATCTCTGAGTCTCCATTGCTACTGCCCTCAGAATCTAGGGCAGCAGCAGGGAGGCCCTGTGCTGACACCAGGGGACAGAGAACTAACCAGGAAACTAGAAGACCTATACCTCTGTGGCATAGCAGGGGGGCTGTGAAAGTCTCTTTGCATAACCACTGGATTACCTCTGCCACACCCTGCTTTATCTCTCAGTCAGGAGTGAGGAATTAAGCTAAGAAGCCTACTTACAGTTTAAAAGCCCTCAGGCTCCCATAGCCTACAGGGAAGAAAAAACACAAAAGAGGCTTTTAAACCACTTAGCTCCAAATCAGGGATTAAAATACTATTGAAACAATTGTAAACTTCCACAACTGTGAACCGTTCAACTACCTTACTTAGACACAAGTCAATCCAGGCAAGAGTGATCAGTAATTTGAAAAGTACTGAAAGAGAGACCTTATAACATAATATATAGATTGGTTAAACCAACAAGAAGACATATTGGAGAAATGAACCAAGACAAGAGTCCAGCTAAAACCCTCTGAAAGGTTGAAGAGCGAAGTAAGGAGATCAGCATTCAAATGCTTATTAAGGAAATAGACACAGGAGTGAGCAAAGAGTTTGAAAGAATTGTTATTAGAAATACAGAAACAACAAATGAGACTCTGGAAGAAAACAGTGATTATCTAAAGGTTATTAGAGAGCTGAAAGCTGAAATAACAGAGCTAAGAACACAACTAGGTGAACAAACTAAAACAGTATCAGAACACGGTAACAAAGTAGATGAACTCCAGAAAACAGTAGAGGGGAGAGAGAATAGAATAAATGAGGCTGAAAACAGAATTAGCATGATCGAGGATGAATTAGGGACAACTAAAAAAGAAGTAAGAGATCTCAAAAAGAAATTAACAGATACTGAAAACAACAACAGAGTCCTATGGGATGACTTCAAAAGAAACAATATATGCATTATTGGCTTACCAGACGAAGAAAGAGAGGGAGAGGAAGAAAGTATTCTTCAGGCGATAATGGCTTAAATTTTCTTTAGTCTAGACAACATCAAAGACATAAAGATTCAAGAAGCCCAAAAGGTCCCAAACAGAATTAACTCAGACTTAAAGACACCAAGACATCATATTTAGAATGGGAAGGTTTCGGGGTGTCTCTCTCCTTCTCCGGCAGGGTGTCCTCCAGGGGAAAGGTAACGGGCTGGTTCTTTCTCGCTCACGACAGGGGTGACACGAAATAAAAGACACCAGGGGACTCTTAGCGTGAATCTAGAATCTGAGTCCTTAGAGTCCCAGAATCCTAGAGTCCGTTTATTGGCAAAGTGGACATGAGTTAAATAGAAAAGCAATGGAGGTAATTATTGTTGCAATATGACAGAAATTACAGGTTTCTTAACAGTCAGCATGCCCCTAAGGTAGGGGGTTGGTATGACAGGAATTGATGAGATACAAGACAGTTATTTTCCATAACACAAGCAACTTAATTATCCAAAGGTATTTGAGAGAAGCATAGGGGTTAAACCCGTAGGGTGAGACAGAGAGAAGATGAATATCAAAAGGCCATATAGTTTGGCATTTTTTCTCTTGTCTGGGCTCTGAGGTGTGTGATGAAGTGTGTGATAAGGTGTGTTCTTCTGTGATCAGAAGGTGACTTTGAATAAGTGAATCTGCGGCCATGTGGCCTGCAGTTAATGGAGGGAAGTACTGGGGTATCTGTGGGCCTGAGAGTCAAGAAGGAAAGAACCAAGTCTGAGTTTCCCCCCTTATGCTCACCTCGGTTGAGAGAGACTTACCAAGAGGTTATCTTCTCAGACCTCCATCCAAAGATGGGGGTGGTTCTCCCTAAGCTCTATCAGGCTCACACATGTTCTCAACAGGAAGGAATAAGGATAAAGAAAGGATCCTGAAGGCTGCAAAAGGAAAAAAAAGAGTCACCCACAGAGGAAAACCCATAAGATTAGTAGCAGACTTCTCCACACAAACACTACAGGCCAGAAGAGAATGGCAAGATATCTATTGAGTGCCCAATGAAAAAGGTTTTCAACCAAGAATACTGTATACTGTGAGACTGTCATTCAGACTAGATGGAGGCATCAAAACCTTCTCAGACAAGCAACATTTGAAGGAATCAACTATCATCAATCATGCCCTGAAAGAAGTTCTGAAAGGTCTCCTATAAACAGACTTCAACACCCCATTCTCTCAACTTGACAAATGATCAAGGCATAAAATCAATACAGACATAAGGGAGCTAAATGAAGAGATAGATAAACTAGAACTATTGGACATTTTCAGAGTCATTCATCCCAAGAAACTGGAATACACGTTTTACTCAAGTCCACATGGGTCATTCTCAAGGATAGACCATATGTTAGGCCACAAAGACAGCATCAGCAAATTCAAGAGCATTGAAATCATCCCAAGCATCTTCTCTGACTACAGTGGAATTAAACTAACACTTAACAATCAATAAAAGATGAGTAATATTCCCAAAATGTGAAAGCTCAACAGTACACTCCTTAACAACTTCTGGGTCAAAGAGGAAATAAAGGAAGAAATCAAAATGTTTCAGAGTTAATGAAAATCAAGACACAAGCTATCTTGGGATATTTGGGACACAGCTAAGGCAGTACTGAAAGGGAAGTTCATAGCCATACAAGCACACATTAGGAAACAAGAAAAGGCACAAATAAACAGCCTTATTGCACACAGCTTAAAGACCAAGAAGAAGAAGAACAAAGGAAACCTAAAGCAACCAGAAGGACAGAAATAACTAAAGTTAGGGCAGAAATCAATAACATTGAAAATAAGAAAACCATACAAAAGATCAACGAAAGTAAATGTTGGTTCTTCAAGAGTGGACAAAATCGACAAACCTTTAGCCAGACTCACAAAACCAAAAAGGGAGAAGACTCAGATAAATCAAATCATAAATGAAAGAGGAAATGTCATAACAGACACTGCAGAAAGTCAACATATTATGTGAGGCTTCTATGAACAACTATATGCCACCAAGCTAGAAAAACTGGAAGAAATGGACGATTTCCTAGATACGTATGACCTTCCAAAATTAAGTAAAGAGGAACTAGATAATGTGAACAGGCCCATCATACCTAATGAAATTGAAACAGCTATCAGAAACCTTCCCAAGAATCTAGACTAGACTAGATTGTTTTACAAATGAATTCTACAAAACCCACAAAGATGAAGTAATACCTCTACTTTTAAATTATTCCAGAAGATTGAAGACACTGGAATACTCCCTTCCAGCTTCTATGAAACCAATATCACTTTGATACCAAAAGCAGATAGGGACACAACCAAAAAAGAAAACTACAGACCAATATCTCTGATGAACATAGATGATAAAATACTGAACAAAATTCTAGCCAACTGGATACAGCAGTATATTAAAAACATTGTTCATCATGACCAAGTGGGGTTTATCCCAGGCATGCAAGGTTGGTTTAATATACATAAATCAATCAATGTGATCCACCACATCAACAAAAGCAAGAACAAAAACCACATATCAATAGATACAGAGAAAGCCTTTGACAAAATACAACATCCCTTTATGATCAAAACACTACAAAAACTGGGAATAGTGGAAAATTCCTGAAGGCAGTGGAGTCTATATATAGCAAACCTACAACCAACATCATACTCAATGGTGAAAAACTGGTAGCATTTCCACAAAGATCACGTACTAGACAGGGCTGTCCACTATCACCCTTACTATTCAACATAGTGTTGGAAATTCTTGCCATAGCAATTAGGCAGGAGCAAGGAATTAAACACATACAGACTGGAAGAGAAGAAGTCAAACTCTCCCTATTTGTAGATGACATAATAGTATACATAGAAACACCTAAGGAATCCAGCAAGAAGTTTTTGGATATCATCAGGCAATACAGTAAGGCTACATAATTAATATTCAAAAGTCAGTGGCATTCCTCTATGCAAACACTAAGCTAGAAGAAACTGAAATCCAGAAATCAATTCCTTTTACTATAGCAACAAAAACTATAAAATATCTAGGAAGAAACCTAACCAAAGAAGTGAAAGACTTGTATACTAAAAATTATAAGTCACTACTCAAGGAAATTGAAAAAGAAACAAAGAAGTGGAAAGATATTCCATGTTCATGGGTTGGAAGAATTAACATCATCAAAATGAATATACTACCCAGAGCCATCTACAAATTTAATGCTATCCCCATCAAGATTCCAACCACATTTTTTAGGAAAATAGAACAAATGCTACAAATGTTTATCTGGAATCAGAAAAGTCCTAGAATTGCCAAAACAATCTTGAGAAGAAAGAACAGAACTGGAGGCATCACACTCCCAGATCTCAAATTCTATTATAAGGCCATTGTCATCAAAACTGCTTGGTACTGGAACATGAACAGACACACTGACCAGTGGAGTAGAATTGAGAGCCCAGAAGTAAGCCCCCGCACTTTGGACATCTAATGTTTGACAAAGGTGCCCAGACTATTAAATGAGGAAAGAGGAGTCTCTTCAACAAATGGTGTTGGAAAAAATGGGTTGAAACATGCAGAAGAATGAAACTGAACCACTGTATTTCACCAAACACAAAAGTAAATTCCAAGTGGATCAAGGACTTGGATGTTAGACAAGCAACTATCAGATACTTAGTGGAAAATATTGGCAAAACTCTTTTCCACATAAATTTTAAAGACATCTTCAATAAAATGAATCCTGTTACAAAGAAGACTAAGACAAGCATAAACCTATGGGACTACATCAAATTAAAAATCTTCTCCACAGCTAAAGAAACTACTACCCAAACCAAGAGACCCCTCACAGAATGGGAGAAGATCTTAACATGCCATACATCAGACAAGAGGCTAATAACCAGAATATATAAAGAGCATGCAAATATCAACAACAAATAACCCCATCCAAAAATGGGGAGAGGACATGGACAGAATATTCACTACAGAAGAGATCCAAAAGGCTGAGAAACACATGAAAAAAATGCTCCAAGTCTTTGTTTGTCAGAGAAATCAAATAAAGACAACAATGAGTTATCACTTCACTCCTGTGAGAATGTCATACATCAGAAAAGGTAACAGCAGCAAATGCTGGAGAGGTTGTGGGGTCAAATGAACCCTTCTAGACTGCTGGTGGGAATGTGAATTGGTCCAACTTCTGTGGAGAAAAGTCTGGAGAACTTTCAGAGGGCTAGACATGGACCTAACCTATGATCCTGCAATTCCTCTCCTGGGGATATATCCTAAGGAACCCAACACACCCATCCAAAAAGATCTGTGTACACATATGTTCTTGGCAGCACAATTTGTAATAGCCAAAACCTGGAAGCAACCCAGGTATCCAACAACCGATGAGTGGCTGAGCAAGTTGTGGGATATATTTATGTACAATGGAATACTACTCAGCTATAAAAAATGGTGACTTCACTGTTGTCAGCCAATCTTGGATGTACTTTGAAAAACTCATGTTAAGTGAAATAAGTCAGAAACAGAAGGATGAAGATGGGATGATCTCACTCTCAGGCAGAAGTTGAAAAACAAGATCAGAAAAGAAAACACAAGTAGGCCCTGAACTAGAATTGGCATATTGCACCAAAGTAAAAGACTGTGGGGTGGGTGGGTGGGGAGAATACAGATCAAAGAAAGATGACAGAGGACCTAGTGGGGTTGTATTGTTATATGGAAAACTGGGGAATGTTATGCATGTACAAACTATTGTATTTACTGTTGAATGTAAAACATTAATTCCTCAATAAAGAAATTAAAAAAAAAACCTTTAGACTCCTCTGGGGAACTTTGTCTTACAAAAAAATATATAAAACAAAAAAAAATCAGAAAAGAGAAAAAAATGAGGAAATAAAGGGAAGGGAAGATAAGGGAAAAGTCAGAGTATAGAGTCATGGGCCCATATTAAAGTGTCTAATCATCAAATATACTAAAAGCCAGTAGAGGATTCAAATTTCATCAGCACCTCATCAAAACAGAGCTTTTTTCCCAGGGGCTGGAGAGATGCTCACTGGGTAGGGTGAGTGCCTTACCACAAATGTTACCTAGGTTCAAGGCCTGGCAACACATGGATGATACAATGACACCAGAGGAAGTATTGTGGTTTCTGTCCCACACTCTCTGTCTCTGTCTCTCTATCTGAATGAAAAGGCAGCCTAGAGCAGTGAAATCCCCAATGAACAACTTTCCCCATCACTAAGAAAGTTTTCTTTTTGATAGAGATTTTTCCAAATTTGACAACAGTCCTGTAAATGTATGTGATAGAGCCTAACAAGTTGTCAGACAGAACAAAAGTCTACCAGTGATTAACAATGTCTATCAGTCAAGCCGTTAAAAAATTAGTTATCTTTCTGTGTAACAAGCAGAATACAAAATTGTTGTCAGATGATGAGGTAGTAAAATTTAGGAAGCAAAAGAATTTATTTTGGGTTTCTCTGGCGTTTGTCATCCTTCTTAAACTTGTAATTGGTCAGAAATTTTCTTCTCATTTTAAATAGGTGTTCTTTTATACCAAGTTTAGTATTCACATAATGACTCTTCTAAAAAAAAGTTTTGGAAGCTTCAGACTCCTCAAGACCTTTATGAACACCTCTGTCTGACTCTCAGTTCCAAAGCAGACTCAGGCCAGATCTTCCATCTGAGCAATTCCTGACACACTTACACAGGCTGCAACCTCAGCCTTTCTCCACCTCATTGTACCCAAGGGCATTAACTTTCATATCCATTTACTCTTGGCCATGACCACATCTTGCTCCTTGTAATCAAGAGGAAACCATTCTATCTACAAAGTCTTAGTGAGGCCAGGGAGTGGCAGTGTTGGATCACGTATGTAACCATGTGCAAGGACCCAGGTTCAAGCCCCCACTCCTCACCTGCAAAGGGGAAGCTTAACAAGAAGTGAAGCCGTTCTGCAGATGTCTATCTTTCTCTATTTTTCCGCCCCAGTTTCCTTCTGTCCTATCAAATAAAAGAAGGAAGAAAAGAATGAAGGAAGGTAGGAAGGATAGAAGGAAGGAAGGAAGGAAGGAAGGAAGGAAGGAAGGAAGGAAGGAAGGAAGGAAGGAAAAGAAAGAAGAAAGAGGGAAGTAAAGTTTCACTGGGTAAGGTGTGTGTGCAACCCAGATTTGGGCCCTGGCATCATGTGAGATGTACTATGGCATGGAGAAACTGCAAGGCTGTGGTGTATACCCATCCATCTGCCTCTGTCTCATTCCCTACCCCCACTCTCAATGAAAAAGTAGACTGGGGTGGGGGAGAAAGTATAAGTGTATTACAAAAAGATTCTCATACCTAAGGCTCTGAGGTCCCAGGTTCAATCCCTAGCACCACCAAAAATCAGAGCTGAGCAGTGTTCTGATATTTACCATTTCTGTCTGTCTGTCTTCTATCTATCACCTTTGTCACTAACTTTTTCATTAAAGTGAAACAAAATACATTAAAATTTTCAAAGATTCTGTACTATGAAAAAGGTAACCTTAGTGGTGAAATTGTGCATGTGCAAGTCTCCACCACCAAAAAAGGGGGGGGAGGGGAATGTTCCAACATTCATCCCAGTTTATTTAGCAGACAAAACAGCCTTTTCTAACTTCTTTTACATACATACCAAACACACACACACACACACACACACACACACACACCACCACCACCACCACCACCACCACCACTACCACCACCACCACCACCACCACCACCCACTATGGGACTTTCAGTACTTGTAATCATCTACTATTGGGAATTCTACTGACTTCTGTTGGTTTGGTTTTTGTTATTGCCAGGATTCAACACTGGAAGTCAACTATTTTTTTCAAATATTAATAGAGACAGAGGCACAGAGACCACAGGACCTGAGCTTCCTCCACTTGCATGGGGACCAGGGGCTCAAGCCTGGGTTGGTAATACTACTAAAAGTTTAAAGGATACATTGTTTAAGTTTTTTCATAAATGCTATCAAGATACTTACAAAAAGACTACAAAATTTCAACTTTTTTTTCTAGAAACAGTAACATCATAAGCATTATTGTTACATAAGGTTCACCCTGAATTGAAGTACCAATGGTAGTTTTTCAGATATACTGAAAAATATTCTTGATTCTTTATTGTTATCTATTGATATATTTATTTGCCAATACCACTTTGGATTCTTAAATACATGTTTTCTTTCTTGTTTGTTTTTTTGTTTGTTTACCATGAGAGAGAACCAAAACATGTGTGGCATCAGGGATCAAACTCCAGACCTTATACACACCAGGTTCTATACTTACCTCTGAAATGTCTCCCCAGTGCTCATTTTAATTTCTAACACAGTGGCTTTGTTGAATATACTGATACTTAATTCATACCCCTTAACTATTCATTTTCTTATCACATGTTAAGTATTTGCATTTCTATATGAAATTTGATAAGAATTTATCCTGTTAAAAATAATCTCAGTGTCAACTGGAATTAGGCTATAATCATTTTGTGTGATCTGAAAATTTATAATATAATGTCTCCTTTTTGAGAAAATAATATGCCCTTCTATTCATATTTCTCTTACTCTTCACATAAAAATTTCACTTTTTCTTAGTACTTTTTTTTCTATTTCCAGTTGTGTTTTGTTGGGGGTATTTTTATTTATTTGTTCTTATTGAGATATAAATGACAGGGACCAGGTGGTGGAGCACCTGGTTGAGCGAGTGTGCACATGTTACAATACATACGGACCTGAGTTCAAGCCCCCGGTCCTCACCTGCAAGGGCAAAGCTTTGCAAGTGGTAAAGCAGTACTGCAGGCTTCTCTCTCGCACTCACTCTCTATCACCTCCTCCCCTCTTGATTTCTGGATGCCTCTATACAATAAATAAATAAAGATTTAAAATTTTTTTTAAATATATAAATGACAAATATCATGTTTATAGTTTCATGTGTACAACATAATGATTCAATATTTGCATATACTGTGAAATGATCACAACACCAAGTCTAGCTAACATCTGTTGCTATACATAGCTACATTATTTTCTTGTGATGAGAAATTTAAGATCCACTTCTTAGCAGCTTTAAATACACAGTACATTGCAGTTCACAACAGTCAGATGGTATATGATAGATCCTTGCAAAAATTATTTCTTAATATGTTGATTTTTAATATTTTATCATTCTATATTACTATTCTGAATGAAATAATGTTCCCATTTCTACTTATAGAATTGTTAGAGAAGGAAAGAAAAATAATTTTATGTTTTACTATTATTGATTATAGTCAGCTTACCAAAATTGTATAATTCTTAGAACTTTAGACTCTCCAGGATTTACTGAATATACAATTATATATTTATCAAAAAGAGAGAAAAAATATTATCATCCACTTTGAATTTTCCAGAACCTGAGTAATGTCTAGGACTTAACCAGTATTCCATAAATGTTTTAAGAATGGGAGAGCAAATAAATTAATGAACTCAAACTTGGAAACAACCCAGGTGCCTAATGGCAGAACATTGTCTAAGAAAGCCAGTACTGAGTCATTAAAAAAAAATGAAATCATCTCCATTGCCTCTTCTTAGATGGAATCATGCTAAGTGAGATAGGCCAGAAAGAGAAGAATGAATTCTGTATGATCTCACTCATAGGTAGAAGCTAAGAAACAGGAAAAAGAAATAGAAAACACAAGTTAGAATTTAAACTGGAAAAGGGAAAGGGTATATTGCAACAAAGCAAGGGGTGGGATATCATTGGAGACTCAGTGCATCATGATGAAAAGCTTGGGTGGGTGGTGGAAGTGCTATACAGACATCGACCACAGAGAAATAGAGGGTTGTACCCATGTGCCAACTACTCTCCTGTACAACATTATTTCCTCAATAAAACTACTTTTAAAAATTAATGAATTAATAAAGTAAGCCACAATTATTTATATTTATCACCATTCCAATGGATGTTTGATCTCTCTTTGAATTACACAGTCATTTCTTTGCCAGGAGCCAAGAAAATTTCCTAATACAGTAAACTTGAAGATGAAGTGTGACAATCAGGAGAATGTGTTCCTGACTAGTGAGAGATACTCCTGAAGACATCCTAGCATGCATAGTTCCAGTTCCTCTTCTGATTTGAACTAAGAAGGAGGTTGACATGTGAGGCTTTTTTATTCTAAGAAGCAACATGGCATTAGAGATCATTCTCTTTACTGTGCACAAAGACCCAGGTTTGAATCCCACCACCAAGACATGGGAGCACTTGGACCAGGAGAAACTTTATGAATGAATATCTCTCTCTCTCTCTCTCTCTCTCTCTCTCTTCTCCAGATATATGAAATTAAAAGAAAAAGAGAGTTCACTAGGAATGGTAAAACTGAGTAGGTTTAAAGAGAAAAAAATAAACGAATGAAAAGAGAGAAGCCACAAGCTATTCCCTGTACTTTAGTATTAATTTAGAAAACAAGCAGCTTTTTATTGATTCAACTGAATGAAGGAGGCAACTAGTCAAGGGTATATCTGTAAAAGCATTGCAGTGAAGGCTCCAGAAGCACAAACTAAACCATCAAAACAGCCTAGGAAGCTTTCTAAAAGTATAAAGTGAGAAATGAGAGGGAAGGAGGGAGGAAAGGAGGAAGGAAGGAAAGAAGGAAGGAAGGAAGGAAGGCAGTATGCAGGTGACAACAAAGAGAAAATTGAAAATCCAGGGGATACCAATCTGTGTATAGGCATTTACACTCAGTTTAGCCTTGACCCATAGTGAGGCTCCATTTAGATCTCACAAATTGAGTAATAGAATTGACAATATGTGTGCACCTACATAACTTCTCTCTTCAGTCATCCAGGCTAAAGAAATCTAGTCCACCAAATCTATGATGCCAACCACAGTCATTAACTTATGGTATCTATTAGAGTTGTCAGTATAAATTATTAGTGGATAATAAGATTTATTTTACTATGTTAATTTACTATATATAATTTACTATAATTAACTACTATCCAGATTTGCATAATTGTCTATTCTTGCTTTGCCTCTTTTTCCTTTCTCTTTTTTTTTTTCTTGGACTGGAGGTGTTGTTTGACTAACTAGTATTGGTTGAACTGCATCAATCCCTGCTTCAGTTGCTATTGAAATTTCTGAGGTGTGACTGCATTTGTGAAAAGAATTTAGTATAGTGTGGCTTGTACTCAAAACACAACAACTGAAGAACAACAGAACAGAAAAATAAAAACTACATCAATAAAAAAAAAATGGTTAAATCAAGAGAAAGTAAAACTGCTACCACAGTGATTCAGGACAGGATCCCAGAAGAAACTCCAAATCAGTCAGAAGTAACCATAGAAAAGAAAGGTATGCAAGCAATAGTAAACCTAATAATCACAGAAATGAAGACACTATGGAGGAAAGGGCTATCAGAAATAGGGAAACAACACATGAGACCCTCAAGGAAAATACTAGATACATCGAGGTAATAAGAAAACTGAAAGCTGAAATAGCTGAGCTAAGAGGCCAGTTAGCAGAACAAGCTAATACTATAACTGAACTGAAGAAATAAGCTGAGGGAAGGGAAAGAAGATTAACAGAAGCAGAAAACAGAATTAGACAGACTGAGGATGAGCTAGAGAAAACTAAGAAAGAGGTAAAAGAGCTCAAAAGAGATTGAGAGACACCAAAAACAGCAACAGAGACATATGGGATGAACTCAAAAGAAGTAGCATTCATATAATTGGCCTACCAGAGGAAGAAAGAGAGGAAGGGCAAGTAAACATCCTAGATGAAATAACAGAGAAATACTTCTCAGACCTAAACAACAGAAAGGACATTAAGATTCAAGTGGCCCAGAGAGTCCCAAACAGAATCAGCCCAGACCTGAAAACAACAAGACACATCATATTTACAATGAAAAGAAGCAAGGATAAAGAAATAATCTTTATTATAATAATATAATAATATTATTATAATATAATAATATTAATTATAATTATTAATTAATATAATTAATATAATTAATTATATTAATTATATTTATATTAATTAATATAATTATTAATATTTATAATAATATTATTATAATAATCTTTATTATAATCTTTATTATAAATAATCTTTATTAATAACCTGCGCTTAACCCGCTGGGCTGTAGCGCAGCGGGTTAAGCGCAGGTGGCGCAAAGCACAAGGACCGGCATAAGGATCCCGGTTCGAACCCCGGCTCCCCACCTGCAGGGGAGTCGCTTCACAGGCGGTGAAGAGCAGGTCTGCAGGTGTCTATCTTTCTCTCCCCCTCTCTGTCTTCCCCTCCTCTCTCCATTTCTCTGTCCTATCCAACAACGACAACAACAATAATAACTACAACAATAAAACAACAAGGGCAACAAAAGGGAATAAATAAATAAAATAAATATTTAAAAAAAAAAAAAGAAATAATCATAAAGGCTACAAGAGAACAACAAAAAAGTCACATGTGGGGAAAACCCATAAGGCTATCAGCAGACTTCTCCACTCAAACTCTAAAAGCCAGAAGAGATGGCAAGATACCTATTGATCCCTCAATGAAATAGGGTCTCAACAAAGGATGATATAACCTGCTAGGCTTTCATTCAAACTACATGGAGGAATCAAAACCTTCTCAGACAAGCAACAGTTAAAGTAAGCAACAATAGCCAAGCCTGCCCTGAAAGAGGATATAAAAGACCTCCTATAAACAAGAGCATCACCATATACTTGCCATATATCAGAGCAAATAAAAAATTGTTGAAAAATGGCACTGCAATGCCTTAAATCCATAATATCAAGAAATGTCAATGGCTTAAACTCACCCAATAAAAGGCACAGAGTGGGAGAATTGATCATAAAACACAACACAACCATAGGCTGCTTGCAAGAATCCCACCTGACCCAACAAGACAAACACAGACTTAAATTGAAAGAATGGGAAACTATCATATAGGTTAATGGATGACAATATAAAGGCAGGAAAAGCTATTCTCATCTGACACAGCAGTCTTTAAATTAAATAAAGTAATAAAAGATAAAGATGAATATGGGATGATCCCATTCATAAACAGAAGTTGAGAAAGAAGAATAGAAAAGTAAATTCAAAGTAGGATTTGACTGAATTTGGAGTTGTGCACCAAAGTAAAAATCTGTGGGTTGAGGGCAAGTGTGGAATTTCAGCTTCACTGGAGGGAGGGGGGGATAGGACACAGCCTTTTGGTGGTGGGAATGGTGTTTATGTACACTCCTATTAACTAATATAAGAGGGGAAAATTGATTGAGTGATTCAGACTTTTTAATGTACATACCATAGACTGAGTCTTTGAAATGTTGACTCTCTTAAAAGCGTAGACCAGGGAGAACAGAAGCAACTGGTGGCATTACTCTATAAGACAGAGCTATGTACAAATAATGTCAAAGAACATAAATTATGGTGATGTTGTGTATGATACAGCAAATCCTAACAAAGGGATTTTCAAAGGTAACCTAATTGAAAAGTAGTTTTATTACAGCAGTAACTATATATTGCCTTCTTTAACACAAAGACAGCAGGAATCTCCCACTTCCACTATAGAGCCTATATTTCCCCCAGTCCTGGAACCTTTAAGGTGGGGCTCATTTTCCTATATGCTTCTCTAAACTCATACCAAATGGTATTGCATCTCCTGATCCCAAAATAACCAATGCAATAAGGTACCACCTCAGCATGCTTTACTTCAGACTGTGTCCAGAAACGTCAAGCATGGAATATCAACCCTTCAGCCTCATTACTCAGGTGAGATCTTTCCTTTCATAGGATTCCCTAATTCCATTCCAGATGGTTCACTTCCTAACAAAGTCCCAAAACCTAGATATAGAACAGGGTCCATAAG
Source organism: Erinaceus europaeus (assembly GCF_950295315.1). Classification (NCBI taxonomy): domain Eukaryota; kingdom Metazoa; phylum Chordata; class Mammalia; order Eulipotyphla; family Erinaceidae; genus Erinaceus; species Erinaceus europaeus. The sequence goes on along the minus strand of NC_080166.1, from coordinate 42,120,384 downwards.
ATAGGGCATATGTTCACATGTATCCACAAATTAGGGCAAAATATATACCTGAAAGCAAAAGTGCACACTAGTTTTCAGTGAGTCAATAAATGAAGCAAGCAAGTAGAAAGACCCAAAACAACACATTAAAGTATCTAATGAAATAGTTTCTACTTAGACCTAGATACCCTCCTCACCTACTTCCTACTACACTTCCTCAATCACTCCAAAGCTAACCTTTTCAGACAAAGTAAGGACTACAAAAGATGAATAAGGGCAAGAGACTGGCATGTTTTAATGATGACTCTTTATTCACTATCAGGCCACCCCAACAGCATGGGCCCTAGTCGGGGAGTCCTGAGATTTCCAAACAGACATGAAGGGCCTAAACCTCAAATAGATCCCTCTCTCCAATGTTAATGGTCATCTCCATCAGAAACAACACAACAGACCCCTTTCTGGGGCCCCCTAGGATGTTGCCGTCAACATGGATCAACAACAACAGTAGAAAATGTTCCATCCTCCAAAGGGAGGTGGGACAACATACTCTATCTTCCACCTGAGAAAGATGGGTCCTGAAATTGGGGCAGCTTGGAATGTTCCTACTCATGACCACAGAATGTCAGCTCAGATCTACAGGGATGCACTGGTCCCATAGGCTCCTAAACTGAATATGGGCCCCATTTCAGATAAAACCAATCGGGCTTACAGTCAACACTATTTATATACCTTTACCATATTTGGGAGCTACTCTCCCCCAATCCAGCTTTCTGGTCCCTTTTCTAGCCATGACATCATCTCCCCAGACAATAACTTGGACCCACCTGTATATCAGATTTCAGGCTCAGGGGGAAAAAAAAAAACTGGTATAGTCATGGGCTCTTTGGAATATAACTAAAATAGGACTACTAACTATCTACAAAATGGAGACCACCCAACTCTTCATATGAACTATTCTAGCCTTTAGGTTCATGATTACTCAACAATTTTATTTATTTATTTATTTATTTATCTATAAAAAGGAACAATTGACAAAACCATAGGATAAGAGGGGTACAACTCCACACAATTCCCACCACCAGAACTCCACATCCCCTCCCCTCCCCTGACAGCTTTCTCATTCCTTAACATTCTGGGAGTATAGATCCAAGGTCATTGTGGGATACAGAAGGTGGAAGGTCTGGCTTCTGTAATTTCTTCCCCACTGAACCTGGGCATTGACAGGTCAATCCATACTCCCAGCCTGCCTCTCTCTTTCCCTAGTAGGGTGGGGCTCTGGGGAAGTGGAGCTCCAGGACACATTAATAGGCTTAGACCAGGGAAGTCTGGTTGGCATCATGCTAGCATCTGGAACCTGGTGGCTGAAAAGACAGTTAACATACAAAGCCAAACAAATTGTTGAACAATCATGAACCTAAAGGCTAGAATAGTGCAGATGAAGAGTTGGGCGGGAGGGGGGGGGGGTCCCTCCATTTTGTAGATAGCTAGTAGGCATACTTTAGTTATATTCCAAAGGGCCTGTGGCTATACTAGTTTTTCTTTTTCTTTCTTTCTTTCTTTTTTTTTTGCCTGAGCCTGAAATCTGATATGTAGGTGGATCCAAGTTATTGTCTGGGGAGATGATGTCATGGCTGGAAAAGGAACAGAAAGCTAGATCAGGGAAAAGAGTAGCTCCCTAATATGGGAAAGGGGTATGAATATTGTAGACTGTAAACCCCATCTATTTTATTTGGTCTGGGGCCCATATTCAGTTTAGGAGCCTATGTGACCACTGCATCCCTGTAGATCTGAGCTCACATTCTGTGCTCATGAGTAGGAACATTCCAAGTTGCCCCAAAATCAACCCATCTTCCTCAGGTGTATCATAGAGTATGTTGTCCATCCTCCCTTCGAAGGGATCCAAGTTGATCCAAGTTGAGGGCAAGGCCCTATGGAGGGCCCACAAAGCGGTCTATTTTGTGGTTCTTGATAGAGATGACAAGAAACTAGGTGAGAGGGATTTGAGGTCTAGGCCCATCATGTTTGTTCAGAAATCTCAGGACTCCCCAACTAGGGCCCCAGCTGATGGGATGGCCTGATAGTGACTAAAGAGTTATCACTAAAGTATGCCAGTCTCTTGCTCTTATTCAGCTTTTGCAGTTTGTGCTTTGATAAAGTTAACTTTGGAGTGAGTGAGAGAATAGGAAGTAGGTGAGGAGGGTATGTAAGTCTAATTAGAAACTATTTCATTAGGAACTGTTGGGTAGTATGCCACCTCCCCCTGGCTTCTGCTTAACCATATGCCTATATAGGGATTTACTGATCCAAAGCTTTGGTCTATTTACATAAATCACTTTTACATTTACATAAAGCACTCCCTCCAGGGCATTGGTGGTTCAGTGACAGGATTCTCGCCTATTCCGCCCCCTCCTTGTCACACTCTGATTTTCACCAGTCACTTTTCTCCCCACCCTCTCTATATCACATCCTGTTTCCACCCTACTTGGAGAGTGTAAAAACAGCTGCTCTTCTGATTAAAGACACTTGGAAATTGCTTTCTGGCTCTGAGATTTCCAGAGTGTATCTCCTGCGGAAGTTAGTGCGGCACGAGTTCCTGATCCCTCTCCCACGCAGCAGCCTAGATCGGCTCCAGTTGAGTTCTCTCCAAGCCAGAGAGCACTAGCTCAGAAAGAAGTACCCTCAGGCTATCCCGGCAAGGAACTTTATACTGACTCACTGCAGACTATTGTGTTCTTTTGCTTTCAGGTATATATTTTGCCCTAATTTATGGATACATGTGGACATATGTTCTATCTCATGGGACCTGGTCTATGTCTTGGTTTTGGGACTTTTAATGGAAATGAACCACCTGGAATGGAATTAGAGAATCCTACGAAAGGGAAGGTCTCACCCAAATAATGAGGCTGAAGGGTTGATATCCCATGCCTGACGTCTCTGGACACAATCTGAAGTGAAGCATGCTGATGTGGTGGGAATTGTGTGGAGGAGTTGTACCCCTATTATCCTATTTTTTTTGTCATTGTTTCCTTTTTATAAATAAAGTTTTTTTTAAAAAATTAACTACTCTGTCTTGCATACTTGAAATTCCAACTCAACTAAGTCAATTTGAGTCACAATAAATGATAAATAAGCACAAAATGCTATGTTTCTGGTTTGGTAGCATAAGGATATCACTTAATACTGCAAGTGGTTTCTTTAAAAACCACAATAGCTCCCTAGTTTTTTTTGACAAAATTCATATTTACAACAAATATATGAATGCACATGAATAACTTTCCACTGCAGGAAATGCCTTTATTTTCCAAAATAGAAATGATGATCACCAGGCTGGAAAGCATGATGCAGAGTGCTCCCCATAAATTACCAGTAGGAACATCTCATACTAAGACAACAAGGAGGAAAGGGTATGCTTGAGTTGTAGAGATAAATACCAACACTGGCACAGATTACAATAGATGGTTACCTAAAGGGTGACCACACTGTTCTTGCAGAGAAAATGAAAGGTTTTTATTAGAGAATCTGAAGGAAAAACCCTTGAGAGGTAGACAGAATACCAGTATAGTAATTAGCTAGATAATCCCAGATATAGCATCTGATCTAACAGCACAAAGCCAAATGAGAAGCATCAGTTTCCAGGCACACACAAGACTACTAGGGAGGTTTGGTGATTTGAAGTATCTCTTCACATTTGTAGATAATGAAAGATTTATTTAAAAAACATCCCTCTAAATAAGCCTAACCCTGAAAGCACAAGAGTGCATTGGTGATGTGGCTCAAGTCTTTAATTTGCTTTATAGAGAAACTGACACCCTGATGTTTGACCCTTGCTCACAAGGCCAATCTTGATTGAAGCGTTCTTACCTTCCAGCTCTGAGGATCTATATTCTTCTCATCTATTGTAGGCCTGGCAGACATTCTTCCCTGGGATATTTTCTTCCCTGGGACGGACCATACTTCAATTCTTTTTATCACAATGACATGGAATTTGGAGATATTAAGAGACAGACCTCTCAAAGAGTTTCACTTGACCTTAAATCTGTTGCAAAGGCAATGCTAGCAAGAACCCAGCTATTACCCATATTGCCACTATGGTCCAGCAGGGAGAATCTTCAATCATCCAAATGCTCCTGGATCCCTGAAATGGTCTTCTTCACTCAGTAACCTGAATAGACAACGAAGAGGAGTCCTATAAGCCAGAACAGAGTTCCTCAAAATTACCAAGAGAACATTCCAGCAAATAGAGCAGATTCTCTTTACAATCTCTGTCTGAATAGTACATTTGTATTAATGAAAGTCAATTCCAACATCCCTCTATGTTAGTTGAAAAAGGCCATTTAAGCCTGTTTGCTTCCAACAATTCTAGTTTACAGTTTATATCTATTATTCCTGACTAATTATAGTATACTTTTGCTAGCTCTCTCTTTTATAATTTTATTTATTTATTTATTTATGAAATGGAAACAATGACAAGACCATAGGATAAGAGGGGGTACAATTCCCACCACTAGAGCTCCATATCCTATCCCATCCCTTGATAGCTTTCCTATTCTTTAACTTTCTGGGAGCATGGACCCACGGTCAGTATGGTGTGCAGAAGGTGGAAGGTCTGGCATCTGTAATTGCTTCCCTGCTGAACATGGGTGTTCACAGGTCAATCCATACTCCTAGCCTGCCTCTCTCTTTCCCTAGTGAGGCAGGGATCTGAGGAAGCAGAGCTCCAGCACACATTGGTGGGGTCATCTGTCTAGAGAAGTCATGTTGGCATCATGTTAGCATCTGTAACCTGCTGGCTAAAAAAAGTTAACATATAAATCCATACAAATTGTTGACTAAACAAGAACTTAAAGGCAGGAATATTGCAGATGAAGGTTTGGGGTCTCCATTTTGGAAATAGCTAGTAAGTCTATTTTAGGTATATTCCAAAGGGCCCATGACTATTAGTTTTTGCCTGAGCCTGACATCTGATATGCAGGTGGATCCAGGTTATTGTCTGGGGAGATGATGTCATGGCTGGAAAAAGGGATAGAAAGCTGGATCAAGGAAGAGAGTAGCTCCCAAATATGGGAAAAGTGTATAAATATTGTTGACTATTGTTGTTAAAATTCGGAGGCTCCAGCTGGCTGGGCTAGCTTCACGGGCGGGTAACAGAGACGACCAGAGACATACGGCTGGGAAGGGAAGCTGTATTTCTTTATTCAAGAACAACGATTCATAAACTAACCCAAACTAATCACCAAACAGAACTCTGTTGCCTCTTTCCCCTGCGACGGCGCCAAGCACTCTCCAACTCTCGAACTCTGGAACCCTCTCGGGGTTCCTTGGGGCGGGGCCAAGTGGGCCCACGAAACTAGCAGGACTGATCCAATTTTCTTGGCAGGGGGAGAGCTAGAACAACCCAATGTAAAGCATACAACAGACTATAAACTCCATCGATTTGATCTGGGGCCCACATTCAGCATAGGAGCCTATGTAACCTCTACATCCATTTAGGTCCAAACTTGATTTTTTTTTGGGGGGGGAGGCTTCCAGGGTTATTGCTAGGACTTGGTGCCTGCACTACAAATCCAGTCCTAGAAGCCATCTTTTTCTTTCCATTGTTGTTCTTGTTTTTGCATAGGAAAGACAGAAATTGAGAGAGGAGGGAAAGACAGAGAGGGGAAGTAAAAGACAGAAACATGCAGACCTGCTTTGCCACCTCTGAAGAAACCCTCCTGCAGATGGGGAGCTGGGGGGGTTGAACTGGGATACTTAAGCAGATACTTTGGCTTCGCATTATATGCACTTAATCTGGTATGCTACCATCCAGCCCCAGCTTGGAATTTCCTACTGATGACCACAGAATGTGAGGTCAGATCTACAGGGATACAGAGGTCACATAGGCTCCTAAACTGAATATGGGCCCCAGATCACATCAAATCGATGGGGTTTACAGTCAACAATATTTATACACTTTTCCCATATTTGGGAGATACTCTCTCTTCCCAGATCCAGCTTTCTGGTCCTTTTTCCAGCCACAAGATCATCTCCCCAGACAATAACTTGGATCCAACTGCATATCAGATTTCAGGCTCAGGGGAAAAAAAAACAACTAAAAACTAGTATAGCCATAGGCCCTTTGGACTATAACTAAAATATGCTGACTAGCTATCTACAGAACGGAGACCGCCCCCCCCAGCTCTTCATCTGCACTACTCCAGCCTTTAGGTTCATGATTATCCAACAACTTGTTTGGCTTTATATGTTAACTCTCTGTTCACCCACCAGGTTCCAGATACTAGCATGATGCCAATCAGACTTCTCTAGACAGACAACACCAACAATGTGTCCTGGAGCTCTGATTCCCCACAACCCCGCCCCACTAAGGAAAGAGAGAGGCAGGCTGGGAGTATGGACCAACCTGTCAATGCCCATATTCAGCGAGGAAGCAATTATAGAAGCCAGACTTTCTACCTTCTGTATCCCACAATGACCTTGGATCCATACTCCCAGAATGTTAAGGAATAGGAAAGCTATCAGGAGAGGGGAGAGGATGCAGAGTTCTGGCGGTGGGAACTGTGTGGAGTTGTACTGCTCTTATCCTGTGGTTTTGTCAGTGTTTCCTTTCTATCAATAAAAAAAGCTTAAGGACTTCCGGAGGCGGATCTACGAGCAGCAGATCACTTTCCTTTCCTCTCCTCTCCTCTCCCGGATCAACTAGGAATACCAAAGGAGACCACCCGGACCGAAACAAGACAGGTCTAGAATGACCACAGGAACCCAGTAAATCACCCGTGAGTACAAATATGCGTGGCTGGTGACAGAGAGGAGAGAGGGGCCTAAGGAGAGATTAAGTGACTGCTAACAGTTCAACAGTTTATCAGTGGAGACACCAATTCCAGTCTGCTCCACCAACAAGGGGACAGCTGAAGGGAGGAAAGGACTCCCCAGAGACTCACCAAGTGCAACTCTGAGTCTCCATTGCTACTACCCTCAGAATCTGGATCAGCAACAGGGAGGGACACCAGGGGACAGAGATCTAACCGGGAAACTCAGGAGAAGACCTATACCTTGGTGGCATAGCTGAGGGGCTGTGAAAGTCTCTTTGCATAACCACTGGATTATCCCTGCCACACCCTGCTTTATCTCTTGGTCAGGAGTCAGTGATTAAGCTAAGAAGCCTATTGATAGTTTAAAAGCCCTCAGGCTCCCATACCTACAGGGAAGAAAAAAAAAAAGAGGCTTTTACACCACTGAGCTCCAACTCAGGGATTGAAAAAACTGTTAACTTCCACCACAGTAAACCCTTTAATTAAATGACTTAGACACAAGTCAATCCAGGCAATAGTGATCAATAATTTGAAAAGTACTGATAAAGGGAACTCATAACATAATATATAAAATGGTTAAAACAACAAGAAAAAATATTGGAGACTTGAACCAGGACAAGAGTCCAGCTAAAAGTCCTCCAGAGGGTGAAGCACAAAACAACAAGTTCAACATCCAAACATTAGCTAAGGAAATAATAACAGGAGTTTGTAAAGAATTTGAAAAAATTGTAATCAGAAATGCAGGAACAACAAATGAGAATATGGAAGAAAATTCTAATTATCTCATGGTTATTAGAGAGCTAAAAGCTGAAATCGCTGAGCTAAGAAGGCAACTAGCTGAACAAGCTAAAACAGTATCAGAGCAGGGCAACAAAATAGATGAACTCCAGAAAGCAGTAGAGGGCAGAGAGAATAGAATCTATGAGGCTGAAGACAGAATTAGGAAGATTGAGGATGAATTAGAGACAACTAAAAAAGAAGTAAGAGATCTCAAAAAGAGATTAAGAGATGCTGAAAACAACAACAGAGTCCTATGGGATGACTTGAAAAGAAACAATATACGCATTATTGGCTTACCAGAGGAAGAAAGAGAAGGAGAGGAAGAAAGCATTCTCCAGGCCATAATAGCTGAAAATTTCTCTAGTCTAGACAACACCAAAGACATAAAGATTCAAGAAGCCCAGAGGGTCGCAAACAGAAATAACCCAGACCTAAAGACACCAAGACATGTCATACTTAGAATGGAAAGGAATAAGGATAAAGAAAGGATCCTCAAGGCTGCAAGAGAAAAACAAAGAGTCACCTACAAAGGAAAACCCATAAGATTAACAGCAGACTTCTCCATACAAACACTACAGGCCAGAAGAGAATGACAAGATATCTATCGAGTGCTCAATGAGAAAGGCTTTCAGCCAAGAATACTATATCCTGCTAGACTGTCATTCAGACTAGATGGAAGCATCAAAACCTTCTCAGACAAGCAACAGTTGAAGGAAGCAACCATCACCAAGCCTGCCATGAAAGAAGTTCTGAAAGGTCTCCTATAAAGAACCAGACCACCACAAATAGGACATATATCAAAACACTCTAAAACTCTACAAGAATGGTGTTAAAATATCTTCAATCTTTGATATCAATAAATGTCAATGGCCTGAATTCACCTATTAAAAGACACAGAGTAGGAAGATGGATCAGAAAACACAACCCAACAATATGTTGTCTACAGGAAACTCACCTAACTCAACAAGACAAACACAGACTTAAAGTGAAAGGATGGAAAACTATCATACAAGCCAATGGCCCACAAAAAAGGGCAGGAACAGCTATTCTCATATCTGACATGATAGACTTTAAAATAGATAAGATTAAAAAAGATAGGAATGGACACTACTTAATGCTCAGAGGATCAGTCAATCAAGAGGACTTAACAATTATTAATACCTATGCACCCAATGAGAAGCCATCTAAATACATCAAACTTCTACTGAAAGAGCTACAGCAATATATTAACAGTAACACAATCATAGTAGGGGACTTCAACATGCCACTCTCTCAACTTGACAGATCCTCCAGGAAGAAAATCAGTAAAGACATAAGGGAGCTAAATGAAGAGATAGATAAACTAGAACTATTGGACATTTTCAGAGTCATTCATCCCAAGAAAATGGAATACACATTTTACTCAAATCCACATGGATCATTCTCAAGGATAGACCATATGTTAGGCCACAAAGACAGCATCAGCCAATTCAAGAGCACTGAAATCATCCCAAGCATCTTCTCAGACCACAGTGGAATTAAACTAACACTTAACAATCAACAAAAGATTAGTAACAGTCCCAAAATGTGGAAGCTCAACAGTGCACTTCTTAACAACTTCTGGGTCAAAGAGGAAATGAAGGAAGAAATCAAAATGTTTCGAGAGTTCAATGAAAATGAAGACACAAGCTATCAAAATATTTGGGACACAGCTAAAGCAGTCCTAAGAGGGAAGTTCAAAGCTATACAAGCACACATTAGGAAACAAGAAAAGGCACAAATAAACAGCCAGATTGCACATCTTAAAGACCTAGAAGAACAACAAAGGAATCCTAAAGCAACCAGAAGGACAGAAATCACTAAAGTTAGGGCAGAAATAAATAACATTGAGAATAGGAAAACCATACAAAAGATCAATGAAAGTAAATGTTGGTTCTTCGAAAGAGTAAAAAAATCGACAAACCTTTAGCCAGACTCACAAAACAAAAAAGGGAGAAGACGCAAATAAATTGGATAATAAATGAAAAAGGAGATATCACAACAGACACCGCAGAAATTCAACATATCATGCGAGGCTTCTATGAACAACTATATGCCACCAAGCTAGAGAACCTGGAAGAAATGAATGATTTCCTAGATACCTACCAACTTTCAAAACTAAGTAAAGAGGAAGTGGATAACATGAACAGGCACATCACAGCTAATGAAATTGAAACAGTTATCAAAAATCTTCCCAAAAATAAAAGTCCTGGACCAGATGGTTTTACAAATGAATTCTACAAAACTTTCAAATAAGAACTAATACCTCTACTTTTAAAAGTCTTCCAGAAGATTGAAGACACTGGAATACTCCCTGCCAGCTTCTATGAAGCCAACATCACCCTGATACCAAAAGCAGACAGGGACACAACCAAAAAAGAAAACTATAGACCAATATATCTGGTGAACATAGATGCGAAAATATTGAACAAAATTCTAGCCAACCAGATACAGCAGTATATGAAAAAGATTGTTCATCATGACCAAGTGGGATTTATCCCAGGCATGCAAGGTTGGTTTAATATACGTAAATCAATCAATGTGATCCACCACATCAACAAAAGCAAGACCAAAAACCACATGGTCATATCAATAGATGCAGAGAAAGCCTTTGACAAAATCCAACATCCCTTTATGATCAAAACACTACAAAAAATGGGAATAGATGGAAAATTCCTGAAGATAGTGGAGTCTATATATAGCAAACCTACAGCCAACATCATACTCAATGGTGAAAAACTGGAAGCATTTCCCCTCAGATCAGGTACTAGACAGGGCTGCCCACTATCACCATTAATATTCAACATAGTGTTGGAAGTTCTTGCCATAGCAATCAGGCAGGAGCAAGAAATTAAAGGCATACAGATTGGAAGAGAAGAAGTCAAACTCTCCTTATTTGCAGATGACATGATAGTATACATGGAAAATCCTAAGGAATCCATCAAGAAGCTTTTGGAAATCATCAGGCAATACAGTAATGTGTCAGGCTATAAAATTAACATTCAAAAGTCAGTGGCATTCCTCTATGCAAACACTAAGTTAGAAGAAATTGAAATCCAGAAATCAGTTCCTTTTTCTATAGCAACAAAAACAATAAAATATCTAGGAGTAAACCTAACCAAAGAAGTGAAAGACTTGTATACTGAAAATTATGAGTCACTACTCAAAGAAATTGAAAAAGACACAAAGAAGTGGAAAGATATTCCATGTTCATGGGTTGGAAGAATTAACATCATCAAAATGAATGTATTACGAAGAGCCATCTACAAATTGAATGCTATCCCCATCAAGATCCCAAGCACATTTTTTAGGAGAATAGAACAAATGCTGCACATGTTTATCTGGAACCAGAAAAGACCTAGAATTGCCAAAACAATCTTGAGAAAAAAGAACAGAACCGGAGGCATCACACTGCCAGATCTCAAACTGTATTATAGGGCCATTGTCATCAAAACTGCTTGGTACTGGAACATGAACAGACACACTGACCAGTGGAATAGAATTAAGAGCCCAGAAATGAGGCCCCACACGTATGGATATCTAATCTTTGACAAAGGGGCCCAGACTATTACATGGGGAAAGCAGAGTCTCTTCAACAAATGGTGTTGGAAACAATGGGTTGAAACATGCAGAAGAATGAAACTGAATCACTGTATTTCACCAAATACAAAAGTAAATTCCAAGTGGATCAAGGACTTGGATGTTAGACCAGAAACTATCAGATACTTAGAGGAAAATATTGGCAGAACTTTTTTACCGCATAAATTTTAAAGACATTTTCAATGAAACGAATCCAATTACAAGGAAGACTAACGCAAGTATAAACCTATGGGACTACATCAAATTAAAAAGCTTCTTCACAGCAAAAGAAACCACTACCCAAACCAAGAGACCCCTCACAGAATGGGAGAAGATCTTTACATGCCATACATCAGATAAGAGTTTAATAACCAACATATATAAAGAGCTTGCCAGACTCAACAACAAGACAACAAATAATCCCATCCAAAAATGGGGGGAGGACTTGGACAGAATATTCACCACAGAAGAGATCCAAAAGGCTGAGAAACACATGAAAAAATGCTCTAAGTCTTTGATTGTCAGAGAAATGCAAATCAAGACAACAATGAGATATCACTTCACTCCTGTGAGAATGTCATACATCAGAAAAAGTAACAGCAGCAAATGCCGGAGAGGGTGTGGGGTCAAAGGAACCCTCCTGCACTGCTGGTGGGAATGTCAATTGGTCCAACCTCTGTGGAGAACAGGCTGGAGAACTCTCAGAAGGCTAGAAATGGACCTACCCTATGACCCTGCAATTCCCCTCCTGGGGATATATCCTAAGGAACCCAACACATCCATCCAAAAAGATCTTTGTACACATATGTTCTTGGCAGCACAATTTGTAATAGCCAAAACCTGGAAGCAACCCAGGTGTCCAACAACAGATGAGTGGCTGAGCAAGTTGTGGTATATATACACAATGGAATACTACTCAGCTGTAAAAAATGGTGACTTCACCGTTTTCAGCCGATCTTGGATGGACCTTGAAAAAATCATGTTGAGTGAAATAAGTCAGAAACTGAAGGATGAATATGGGATGATCTCACTCTCAGGCCGAAGTTGAAAAACAAGATTAGAAAAGAAAACACAAGTCGAACCTGAAATGGAATTGGAGTATTGCACCAAAGTAAAAGACTCTGGGGTGGATGGGTGGATGGGTGGGGAGAATACAGGACCATGAAAGATGATGTATGACATAGTGGGGGTTGTATTGTTAAATGGGAATCTGGGGAATGTTATGCATGTACAAACTATTATATTTACTGTTGAATGTAAAACATTAATTCCCCAATAAAGAAATAAATTATTTTTAAAAAAAGTTTAAATATTAAAAATAAAATAAAATGAAGACACAAGGCACAAAATATTTGGGACACAGCTAAGGCAGTATTGAGAGGGAAGTTCATAGCCATACAAGCACACATTAGGAAACAAGAAAAAGCACAAATAAACAGCCTGATTGCACACAGCTTAAAGATCTAGAATAAGAATAATAAAGGAACCATAAAGCAACCAGAAGGACAGAAATAACTAAAGTTAGAGCAGAAATAAATAACATTGAAAATAAGAAAACCATACAGATCAACAAAAGTAAATGTTGGCTGAGTGAACAAAGTCAACAAATATTTCGCAAGACTCACAAAACCAAAAAGGGATAATACCCAAATAAATCAAATCAAAAATGAAAGAGGAGATATCACAACAAACACCATAGAAATTCAGCATACCATGCGAGACTTCACCGTTTTCAGCTGATCTTGGATGGACCTTGAAAAATTCACGTTAAGTGAAATAAGTCAGAAACAGAAGGATGAAGATGGGATGATCTCACTCTCAGGCAGAAGTTGAAAAACAAGATCAGAAAAGAAAACACAAGCAGAACATAAACTGAAATTGTCATATTGCAACAAAGTAAAAGACTGTGGGGTGGGTGGCTGGGTGAATACAGGTCCAAAAAGGATGACAGAGGACCTAGTGGGGGGTTGTGTTTTTATATGGAAAACTGCAGAATGTTTTTCATTTGCAAACTATTTTATTTACTGTCAAATGTAAAACATTAATTCCCCATTAAAGAAATAAAAATAAATAAATAAATAAAACTGAGAGGCACTTCAAAAAAAAAACATATACCTCAAAGTAAAAGTGTTTAATAGTCTAAAATGAGTATACTCAGACTCAATAAGTGTAGCAAGCAAGTAGAAAGACCTAAAGAAGAAAATATAAAGTATCTAATCAAATACTACTACTTGGACCTAGATATCCCCCTCTCGTACCCCCTTCTTAATTCAATCACTTTAAGTCTAATCTTATCAGATAAAGTAAAGACTACAAAGCTTGTATTATGCCAAGAAACTGACTGTCACATTTTAATGATGGGTTTTGGGGTCACTACCAGGCCCTCTCATCAGCTGGGCTCTAGTCAGGGAATCCTTGGATTCCCAAATAGATATGATGGCCTAGACTTCTAAGAGATCCCTCTTTCCACCATCACTGGTCACTTCCATCAGGAACATCATTGTAAGCCCTTTTGTGGGCTTAATAGGATCTTGCCCTCCTTATAGAATGGCAATGGTAGGGACTGTTCCACTCTCTACTAGGAGGCTGGATCAACATACTCTGCCACTCAAAGAAGACTGATCCTGAAATGATTACAGCCTAGAATGTTCCTAGCTGTGACCATGAACTGTAAGCTCAGACTGACAGGGATTCAGAAGTCACAGAGGTTCCTGTGCTAAATATGAATATATATGGGCCCTAGGTCAGAATGATGGGGTAAGAGTTAATGATATTTATATACTATCCTCATATATGGAAGCTTCTCTCTGCCCTAATCCAGCTTTCTAGGCCTATTCTCAACTCTGACACTATTGACCCAGATAATATTTTTAGTCTACCTGAGTGATAGCTATTGGGCTCAGGCAAAAAATACTAAAGTCAAGGGCCCCTTGGAACATGCCTAAAATAGACTTTCTATCTTGTTCCCACACAAAGACCCCTAATTTCATCTACTCGATTCTTACCTTCTGGTTCCTGTTCATTAAGCAATTTGTCTCATTAAACACTTCCCCCTGGAGAGACTTCTGGGAGGCATACGCATGCAATAATAAAGAACAGAAATTATCCCTCCCCAAAACAACAAATATCTGCAATGATAAACTTCATCAAACACAATGCAAAACTACCAAGACCAAGGCACATTATTGTACAACTATCAAAACCCAATAATAAGAAAAAATTTGCAGGCCACTAGGGAAAGAAAAGAAAAGCAACTACAAATGAGATATCCTCAGCCAAAGGTAGGTGCTTTCATGCATGGCTGGAGCATAAAGGAGCATGGGTTTGTATGCAAACATGGAAATTGTCTGCTCTGGGTGATGCAACTCAGTGCCATTTTTACCTCTACCTACAACTGCAAGCTAGTGGCAAGAGAAAACATTGTTATCCTTGACACTGGGGTTATAGCCTTCTGAATTTCAGGCAAGGGAAAAGCAGGGAACATCCACTACCATAAGTTCAGTCTGTTGTCCAAACTTAAAGGTAATTAGTGGCAGCAACAACCAAACAGGTGGCAACAACAGCCAAACTGCACTTTAGCAGTTTGTCCTGCTTTTATGAAGACAGCTAAAGCCCAGAAGCAACCTCCTGAGGTGTGATTACAGATAAAAACCATACAGAGTAATTATATACAAGCAACACAAAAAACACAGATTAAAAAATAAATAAAAAGCCCTCAAGCCCAGCCCCCAGCCCCTATGTCACTCAATTATATAAACAAATAGAATACTAGAAATCACAAAAACAGCACCACCTGTTGGCCAACAATAACCAGAACAATAAAAGCATAATCAAAGAAATAGCAACAAGCAACTAAGTATTCCACTTCCGACAGATAGAAGCAAAACAGAGAAACTCCATGAAACTCTAGACACAAACTATCAGAGACAGACTATATAAAGCTCATTATGAGAACTCTCCAAGAATCTAAGCAAGAATGAAAGAGCATTTTGCCTTGGAATTAAGACACACAAAAGAGGAACTCAGAATAGAATTTGTTAAGAAACTACAAGCTTGAGGGCCAGGCTGTTGTGCAGCAGGTTAAGCACACAAAGTGCATGGATGGGTGTAGGGATTCTGGTTTGAGCCCCCAGCTCCCCACCTGCAGAGGTATCACTTCACAAGTAATAAAGCAGGTCTGCATATCAGTCTTTCTCTCCCTCTCTCTGTCTTCACCTCTTCTCTCCATTTCTCTCTGTCCTATCCAACAACAACAATAATAAACAATAAGGTCAACAAAAAAGGAGACAAAATGGCCTCCAGGAACAGTGGATTTGTAGTGAAGGCACTGAGCTCCAGCAATAATCTTGGAGGCAAAAATAAAATAAACTACAAGCTTGAAAGATGAACTTTAAGCAGAATTCATTAAGCAGTTAGGAAACATGAAAGAAAAACTTCATACAGAACTACAGAGAGTGAAAGACACTGTGAGTGCAGTTCAAGCTCAAGTAGAAGGCTTAGGAAGTAGACTTACACATGCAGAAGAAAGAATTTCCAATCTAGAAGATACAGTCAGTCCACTCTTTAAATTCAATGATATGGGTGAGAAAAGGTTTAGAAAGAATAAAGCAACTCTCTATGAAACTACAAACCCATCAAAAGGTTTAATTTAAGAATGATAGGTATATCTGAGAATGAAGACCAGGTCAAACAACCAGAGATAATTTTCAGATAAATTTTAGCTGAGAATTTCCCTCACCTAGGCAATCCTCAGAACATACTTAGTCAAGTGGCACACCGATCACCCAGGTTCATATATTCAAAGCTACCAAGACCAAGATACATTATTGTAAAACTATCTAAACTCAGTGACAAGGGAAAAAAATTGCAGGCCACTAGGAAAAGAAAGGAAGTTATATACAAAGGTAGTGCTACCAGACTTTTATTAGATTTCACTTCACAAGGAGAGTGGAATGACATATTCAGAGACCACAAATCTTGTATCCTGCAAAATTGTCCTTAACATATTAGGGAGAAATAGAGGTTTTCTCAAATATTCAAAAACTAAAGAAATTTATCATAATCAACCCTGATTTATAATAAATACTGATTGGAGTCTTACAAGAAAGGTGGAAGCAAAGGAATATGTTCTAATCAAGGTGAACAGTGGTATACTAAAACTAAGAACACAATAAAAATAGGCTAGAACAAGCAAATGGGGGGATTAAAGGACAAAGCAGCTCTATCAAATGTTAATCAAGATAAACTTTAAAAACTTTCCTATATACACAATGATAGTATTTACACTTATTTACACAAAACAAAATAGAGAATAGAGATTTTTTTTAAATCACAAGAAAAATCAGCAAGGAATTCACCAGAGAAACTTGTCCACAAAAAAAGGACAGCTAGAAATAAGTGGGCAAAGAATCAATAATTTAAAATAAAATAAACTCAAAACAAAAGTCAGAATAAACATGAGTAAACCACATATATCAATAATCACCATAAATATGAATGGCCTAAATTCACCTGTCACAAGATTCAGAGTAGCCAAATGGATAAAAGAATAGGATGCATACATTATATGTCTTCAGGAAACACATATCCAAAGAAAAGACAAATGGAAACTGAATCTAAGAGGCTGGAGCAAGATATTCCAAGCTAATAACTCACAAAAAATTAGCAGGGACAACTATTCTGTTCTTTGATAAAACAGACTTTCAGGTAAAGAAAGTATTCAGAGACAGAAAGGGATACTACATAATCGTTAAAAGATTAATCTAAAAAAATATATAACCATCATAAATATATACACCTGAAACTCAGGCACACCCAAATATATAAAATAAAGACTTCCAGGAGGCATAGTTTATGGAGTAGCTGCAATCAGCTCTTCACTCTCCCCAATACAACTATTAAACACAAGAAACCGAACTGGACACATAATCCACAGCTGAAAAAATTCCACAGCCTCAGGTGGGTGCTGGCATGTGCGTGGTTGGGGAAACAGGAGTGGGTTGGAAGACACAGTCAGTCTGTTGGGTGTTACACCAGCTCCCCCCTGCTGCATTGCTTGACGCTGTAGTCTATTTACATAATCATTGTTTTGCCTGAGACCCTGCCTGCAGGGCATTGGTTTAATCCCCACTGGTTAGATGGAAGCTTGCTACTTTGGCACCCTTTTTTCCACTCTGCCCCCTCTCCTAGCCATTTCTTTTCCAACCTGCCACTTCCACTTCAGAAGATACAAAGGCATTTTTCTCTGATCAACAAAAGCAATGCATTGCGTTCCCACTCAGCCATGAGAGTACCTGGTTCCTCTCCCACGTTGCTGAGTAAGCAGCAGCCTAGGTTGGCTCCAGTCGAGTTCTCTACAACCCAGAGAGCATGTGCCCGGGAAGAAACATCCTCAGGCTAGCCCAGCATCAGTCAAAAGGAGAGCACTGGGCTAATGGCACTTGGCACCGACCCACATCATCTTGGACAGTAATGCAGTTAGCAGACTCCCCCAAGGAAAAGAAATTGGAGCTTAAAACCTCTCAATCTTTGACTCGGAGTTCTATTCGCTTTTGTTTTTTCCTTTTCTGAGTTTAAGACAAAGACAAAACTCAGTCCACAAGTTAGCCCAAAACACCCCTTCCCCACCCACCACCGCAGATTCAAATAAGTGGAACGCAAAGATCACAACAGCACCACCTGCTGGCCAACATAACCAATACCATACATGCGAAAGCAAAGGAGCAGAAAGTTAAATAGCATGTCACATCCAACAGAGAAAAGTAAATCAGATGAAATTCAAGAAATTCCAGACACAGAGTCTATCAGAGACAGACTATAGAAACCTTATGAGAACTTTACAAGAGCTGAAAGAGCATTTTTCTTTGGAATTTGATAAAAAGCTACAAAGTGTGAAAGAAGAAACCAAAGCAGAGTTCACTAAGCAGTTAAACAGCATGGAGGAAAAATTCAAACAGAACTGCAAGGACTGAAAGACATCTTTAGTGCAGTTCAATCTCAGGTAGAAAGCTTAGGTGA